>NC_141607.1:32302857-32560357 GCF_047967505.1 Dipteris shenzhenensis | reverse complement strand
ATCACTTTGAATAAATTTGGCAAGATTCTTCTTATAGAAGGAATAATTTCTATTGCACTAACGATGAAAGAAAATTATCAAAAGGCTGATACAAGGCTCAAAATCACACTGGTGCTACTAGGCTTAATAGCCGTAGGCTATTAGTAGTACTAGTGTATTTACTAAGTAGTGTGCATGCCTCTCCTCATTAAAATTCATAGTCTTCAAAAATATATAATACATAAGTCAAAATATTCTAATTAGTTTTATCATCCTAATGTTGAAACTGACTTAAATTCATAATCTTCAAAAAGGTATAATACATAAGTCAAAATATTCCAATTAGTTTTATTGTCCTCATGTTGAAACTGACTTTCTCTTCCTTCGTCTCCTATGAGCTTCAAACCTTTAATCCATTAATCTCTCAAATAGTAAGAATGGTCTTGTATTAAGAGGCGATGATATCTAAAGTGATCTACAAATACTAAGAATGGTCTTATATTAGGAGGTGATGATATCTCAAGTGTTATATAAACCATAAGAATGGTTTTGTATTAAAAGGTGATGATATCTCAAGTGTTCTACAAATAGTAAGAATGGTTCAAGTGTTGTACAAAAGTATTAGGTACCTCTTAGTGGCTAAAGAGAAGGAGTGATGTTATCTCAAGTGTTCTACAAATAGTAATAATGGTCTTGTATTAAGAGATGATGATATCTCAAGTGTTCTACAAATAGTAATAACGGTTTTGTATTAGGAGGTGATGATATCTCAAGTGTTCTATAAAGCTATTAGATACCTCTTAGTGGTTGAAGGGAAGCGGTTGGAAGTATGGGCAAAATCTCTAGGAACTATAGGATGGTTGCAAGAACAATTTTGAATGTCATAAATGACACTTGGGTTTTTCAACATACGGGTGAACTATTTTTAAACCTTTTCTTTCATGGTTGATAACACTTTTAATAAGAAGAACCATTTTGAATGTCATAAGTATTGATGCAATCCCATGCTATGAAGTCTACAGACAGTTTTTTTTCCCTGCATATGGGTGAAGTGATGTTTACGTTACTAAGTTCAACATATCAAGCAACGCATTTGTTTTGATTATTGAAGGAGTTTGATAATAAGACCCATTTCAAATGCAAAAGAATTGTTGTATCAGTAATGGAATCCACTTTGGAGTGGAAATTCGGTTTCTTTCAAACCCACATACTATTGTTGCATAATGTGAGTATGGCTCCAATTGGAAGTTAAGGTAGACTGTAATTCGCAATATTGGTATAGTTACACATAGTAACATAAGTTTTATTTTTGATAATCTTCCCAAATAGTGGTTTCCACAAAGCTATGTTGAGTACCTTGAATCTGAAGCCCAATTCACCTTCTTACCCATCCTCTTGTAGTCCTAATCTCGACTAGCCACTGTAATAAACAACTCATGCAAAATAGCATACTTATCATTTCTTTTAGAGTCAGCAAAGTCTTTGCCCATTGCAATGTAATCTCCAACTGTACAAGCAAACAAAGGTGTGATGCATATAGGTGGAGAATAAATCTTGGGACTTGTGAAGCAATACGTGTTCCATCGATCACAGCCACCTGACATTTTCTTGGCCCGTGGCAATGTAATCTCCAACTGTACAAGCAAACAAAGGTGTGATGCCACGGGCCAAGGAAATGTCAGGTGGCTGTCCACCTCTCTCCAAGTGGGAGACCAACTCTTCCTCATATCATCTGTCACAACTATCTCCTCTCCATCACTTTTGCAGACAGATACAATGAAAGACCCTTTCTCTCGGAGATAGCCCTCCACTTGAAATGTAACTTTGAGTGAAGATACATCATCACGAAGTCCTCTCACTCTTGCATAAGGTATCAACCTACACAAGGGAATGTGAGGACACTAATCTGAATCAAGCATCCTACATTTGCCAATCACATCACCTCCTCCTTCCACTTGAACTTCACTATCATCCAACTCATCCTCCTCCACTCTTGGACCTTCATCTCTTTGAGTTGATGATGCTTCAACCTCTAGACCCACCACACTTTCTTGCTCTTCCATTCCACCTACTGATGATTCAACATTGTGATCTTCTTTTGTTCCTCTTGTCATCTTTGTAGAATGTGCCACTTGACATTTTCTGCCTTTTTTTCCTATCATCCTGAAAAGACAAAAAACAAGGCATTTTTCCAATCATAGTTCTCAAAACCTTTTCAATAAAAACCAAAACTAAAAACAAATACATGTATCTACCAACGCAATTGATTTCCAGTTTAGGGAACATTCACCCACTTCTGTCCTAAAAGAAAAAGGTTCATCTCCAATTTACATAGTATATAAACTTGCAGTGGTATCTATACACTTGGATATATGGAATTGCAGTGGTAAATATGCACTTCTATGCCTACCCCTTACCCTCATGAAAAGACACCTTGAGATGCGAAAAAGGACAGCGTGTCCTTTTTCGCATCTCAAGCTATCTTTTCATGAAGGCTTTTTCTACTCAATCCTCCATGTATCAATACTTTCTTTCATACTCACAAAAGGTTGCTTCGATCATTTCATCTTTTGTCTACAAGTATGCTTTGGTGTATAGGTCTAATGGTCTTTCGAATGCTATTGGACTCTTGGAGGGATAGGTCACATGGTCTTCTGAACGCTATGCAAGGAGGGGACTATTGGACTGCCCGAGGGACCAAAATAGGCAGCGCGTTAATGCGCTGCCTCTTTTACTACCCCCGACAGTCCAAGTTCCCCTCCCTTGCAGAGTAATAATAACGCTATAAGTATCGGGATCTTTGAGGGAAACGTCAATGAAGAAGGTATCGGGATCTTTGAGGGAAATGATGCAATCTTTCAAGGAAACGCCAATGAAGAAGGTATCGAGAAAAGGAGAGGCGCTACGAGAGAGAAGGCAGGGTTGGCTGAAAGAGCCTCCCAGCATGTAGTTACTGCATTAACACAAATAACTTAAACAAGACATGCCTTTACCAAAATAGGAAAAAATGTTGAAAGGAGGTCAATCTAGGAAGAAGTGGACGTAGATCGAATCCGATTCAGAGCTTCGACTACTTCTTTATTGTTTAATGTTCTATGTTACATCCGCTCTAGCAAGGATTCCTTTGGTCTTCATCAACTGATTTCCACTAGTGATTCTTAAGTGCAAGTATTTTGGCCTACACGTAACGAAACAAAGTGAAACAACAATGGACACATTGGAGACACGCCTCAATTTCAGTAAGAAATAACGTTTCCCTCAAAGAACTCTACCTCACTATAAGCAAAGAGTTATAGCAAAGAAAGAGTCCATGATGGACTGGAATGAAGATCGACAAGGGTAGAGTCTGTAGGCAATGAGATAATTATCTTTGGGAGTGTATGCTTGCACGGAGAGGATGCTTGGAAGCAAAGAAAGCAAGAAAACAAGCATCGAAAACTCGGCCATTGGAATTTGTGGTGAAATGAACGAAAACGCTCGGCCGGCTTATCTTCTCCATCCTATCTGCACCGAGGAAGACCGCAAGCTTGACAATTTGCTTGCTGTGCATCCTACGCTTCCTGGTCATCATCTGTACGCAAGCTCCTTCCTTCTTGGACTGCCTGGACTGCCTTCTTGGACTACCTGGGGCAGCAAAAGAGGCAGCGCGTTAATGCACTGCCTCTTTTGCTGCCCCAAGCAGTCCAACTGCCACCTCACCTTCTACAACCTCACCACCCTTGAGCTCCTCCTCTTCCGCAATCTCACCACCCGTGAGCTCCTCCTCACCCTCCTCAACCTACAATGAAGGGATGGCCGATGTTATAGTCGATGACGGTCTTTTGGAAATGCCACAGTGACGCTTCATTCCTCCATGAGTTGGACGTCGATGGCTGATCAACCCATTTGCACAAGTAAATGCGGTTCACACCGAACTAGTTTAGCATGTCTCGAGTTCCTCTGCACTAAGTTCCAATAGATCGGCCATCGCATGTCTCGATAGCCATCCCTTATTGTGAAAGTCCAGCATGTCTCGATGGCCGATCTATTGCTTTAAACAAAATTGTCTTCCGATTGAGCGACTCTCTCTCCCCGGGGCTGTTTTTTGCAAGCTCATTGAATCCTTGGACATGGCCAAACCCATTCTCGATGAAAACCAGTCTTCGCAGCTGCTAGAGCTTCCCATGCAATTCATAGGCTTCCGACTCGAGCACGTTAGCCCTGAATGCATGGACGGCCGTTTTGTCGTCACGAGAAGTCATGTCAGGTCCATGCAACTGCCATCTTTCATTTGCGTGCGAAAATATATCCTGATTTCGAAATAGTAGGACTCGTATGCTAGTTCCAGAATCCCAACTTCCAAGGCACCTATGGCATTTTCGAGGTGAAATTGACTCGTATGCTAGAGGTTCCGAAGGGACCTAAAAAATTTTCATTAGCACAATGATGTCCAATTGAAGGACGCTCCAGCCTCGCTCCAGCCGATATTCTGACATTAGATAAGCATAATTGCCGGAATGGCTTCAATCGCGACTGATTTATGTGCTCTGCGAGAGGTCCATGAGAAGTGAATGAAGAAATACTATGATGCTAAGCATAGGCCCCAAGAATATCAAGAAGGTGATTTAGTGTACCTCAAGCTTTGATCCGGATCACATCGACTATCCCAGCGAGATCACCCATTGACTACCGCGACGGTATGATGGGCCATTCACCATCACACGACGGATAGGCCAATTGGCTTATGAGCTAGCTCTACCGATGCACTATCATGTGTAGCCGGTCTTTCACGTGTCCATGCCTAAGGTATCTATGAAAGACGAGGAGCCTGAGTGGGTCCAACGAGCTAGAGGTCCCACCCTTATCGTGGACAGGGAGAAGTAGAGGAACTCGAGGCCATCCCTTCACTAAGTGAGATTTGCGAGAGTCCTGCACTAAGTTCCAATAGATCGGCCATCGCATAGTCAGAGGGAGGGGTCTGTAGAATTCTTTATATTGACACAAAACTATCCTTCTCTAGTCTCTTCCGAGCTTGATGAAATGAACCTCCTACTGGGGCCATACTTGCTTCGGTGAGGAAGCCGAGGAAGCTCCTTCCTTCCCAGCCTCGAGCTCCTTCCTTCCTAGACTGCCTGGACTGCCTTCTTGGACTACCTGGGGCAGCAAAAGAGGCAGCGCATTAACGCGCTGCCTCTTTTGCTACCCCAGGCAGTCCAACTGCCACCTCACCTTCTGCAACCTCACCACCCTTCAGCTCCTCCTCTTCTACAACCTCACCACCCGTGAGCTTCTCCTCACCCTCCTCAACCTACAATGAATTGTATGGAGTACTCAACACCCGTGAGCTCCCGCCTTTCCACATCAATTCAAAAGCTTTGTCTCATGCGCTTAGCTTCATCCTTCTCCCTCGATGGCAACCTCCTACTTACATAGCTGCACTTTCTCCTTTCATTTCATAGCCTCCTTGCCTTTGTGAGCTTGCCCCTTGGATGCCCTTCACACTCAGGTGCTTGCATTCTTTTTCACATCTCTACCTTTCAACTTGCATTATCACTCGTACAAGCACTTTCACTGGCTTTCTTGACCTTTCTTCTACTTAAGACCTTCATGGCATCTCGAAGTTTTGGTCTCCCTACCCCTCCCTTCTCGGTGTGAATATTTGCAAATCCTAACTCTTAGCAACACTGCGCTTCCTTCATGGTCGCCTTTGCAATTGAGCTCCTCTTGGTCACCTCTTGAAACGCAAGTAGTGGGCATCTCTGTGAGCTTGTATATTCATCGTTGTGTGGAGGACCCTTCTTTGTGTCTCTTGCAAATTTCTTCATCTAATTTAAATGTAGCCATCTCATGTGAGAAAACTCTATAAAATTCTCTTTAGCTAGCACACATTCTGCCCATCCTTTCATCGCTTTGATCCATTGTCGCAATCACGAAAATGGATCAAGACAGCAGCCACACAAAGTCTATAATGCATTTTTGGTTGAGGAGGGACATGGAAAAATGAAAATTCAAACATTTGCGTCAATGCAGTGCGGACTCTAGACTCCACATTAACTTGTGCATCCTCAACCTCACCACTCGTGAGCTCCTCCTCTTCAAACAAGTCTCTGAACCCGTCATCGACGTCACCATCTCCTTGCCTATGAACCCGTAGTCAACCTCACCATCAAGCTTCCCAGCATCGAGCTCCTCCTCTTCTGCAACCTCAGCTTGCGACACGTAATGGGCTAGAGCGCGACCTGGTGCCTCTGAACCCATGTCGCGCTCCTCCTCTTCTGCAACCTCACCACCTGTGAGCTCCTCCTCACCCTCCTCAACCTTCAATTCATGAAGGTCTCTGAACCCATCCTCAACGTTACCATCTCCTTGCCTTTGAACCCACCGTCGACCTCACCATCAAGCTTCCAGCCTCAAGCTTCGGAGGTATCCAACTTCCTTCCTGGACTGCCTGGGGCAGCAAAAGAGGCAGCGCATTAAGGTAGCAAAAGAGGCAGCACGTTAACGCGCTGCCTCTTTTGCTGCCCCAGGCAGTCCAACTGCCACCACAGCGAGCAAGGTTATCCAACTTCCTTCCTGGACTCCCTGAGGCAGCAAAAGAGGTAGCGCATTAACACGCTGCCTCTTTTGCTGCCTCAGGGAGTCCAACTTTCACCACAGTGAGCCACCTTGCTTCATATCTCTTTCGGCTCACTTTGCTTCATATCTTTTTCTTGCTTGCACTCTTGCCATTACGCTTGCCTCCCTAGGCTATGGTTGTTGAATTTCTGAAGAGAAAATAGTACTTACCTCAAAAGCTCTTTGCTCGTTGATGTTTGTTGAAGGCCGTAAGGAGGTCGATGTCGTTGAAGTTTGTTGAAAGCCACAAGCAGCTCGATGTCATGGCAAGCACCTCAGAAAGGAAGGAGTCGACATCACTAAACTTTTGAACTGTAAAAAGATGAGAGGGCAGGAAAATAAAATTTTTTGGACATTTGGAGGAGTGTGAGGAGTATTTGGGGGAAGCTTCAAGGCTGGAGAGAAAGAGAGATAAAATCGCTTCAAGGCTGGAGAGCCCACCACGCCCTTCCTTTTGCAGGCGATGGTCATTATTAGACAGATTTCGCAGTAATGATTTTGTAGGCGATGGTCATTATTAGATAGATTTTATAGGCGTAGCCTTTAGAGAAACGATTTTTGAGGAATTTTGTAGGCTTGGTCATTATTAGACGGTAGGAGAAGACCGCATAACTAACACCTTGTAATAGTGAGGAGAACACCATGTAATGACTCATGATGGAAATAGTAATGTTGCTCGTTCATGCAAATGTGAAGTAAACAAACACATTTCGATAGTTTTCATTTTAGATATGGATTTGAAGATACTACTCATTCTAACTATTGCTAGTAAAATATAGTAATTATAAATCTTTAATTTTTTTCTTGATATTTTAGTCTTTCAATACCAATATATAGATTTGAAAGTTACTTCTCTTTTTATTCATTTATATTAAATGTACACCCTTACTGAATGAAATGCATGGAGGCGTCATTCGAATGCATGAAGGCATCTTGTTGTAGCTAATAAACACATATTTGTTCAATAAAGACTTATAGTTAAACGACCACCTTGGATGCTAATAGTGACATCCATTTGCCTTTGACACTTACAGAGACGAACTTGCTTCTCTCCCATAATCCCTCTCAGTGGCTCTTTCAACACTTCTCTTTGCTCCATTCTCTTTGGTCTCCAACACATCTATGCCATTTCTTCTTTTGCCTCCCTGCTTTTGGACCCTTTGTGTAGCTATTTTTTCTCTTGTTCTTTGGTTGGTGTCGTCTGGTGCTACATCTTGGCTCTAGCATTTGAATCATGCCTTTCTCAGTTTTCATTCGCTTTGGAGAACACGAATCATTGACCATTCATTTTGACACTCCTTTCCTGGAGGTTTCATTGGTGGAGCTTAAGGAACACTTTCACATTGAGAACGAGGACATTGATCTGCATCAAGAAATCGGAATAGATGAGCTTGCCATCGTACTTCTAGTGGTGAACTTAGAGTATGGTTAGAAAGGGTTCAGGATTAGTGGTGGCCAACAATCTACCTTAAGAGTTCACATGTCCGATAAGAGAGGTACTCATGGTGACTTTATGAATCATGAACTAAATAGTGTGGTTTCACTTATAGAGAGGATGCCTTTGAATAGTTCTCTTCATGTTGCGCTCAAATCTACAGTTCGGGTGGAGAAGGTTACTGAGCTTCCTCTAACTTACAATGGATATATTGTCTTCGAACTTCCACCTATGCCTAAGGGTCCACCAATGTCTGGAATGGGACAGAATGCTGATAGTCATGTTTGGACAATATATTCCACATGTTCGCAAGACTGCTTCAATGGTGTTGTGAGAATGAGTAGATGTTCAGGTTATTTGAGATGTTGTAATTTGGATTGTCCTTTCCTTGAATGAATGGGAATTTAAAATGATACAAAATGGAAAGGAAAGCTTAGGAGACCTCCTCTACCTAGTCCCATTGATCCAGCTTTAGGGTCACTTGTGTGCAAGCATTGTGATGGAATACCAGAGTGTGTTTATCTATGCAGTGCTATTATATATTATTGCTTTCCCCATGAACGAGTGAAGACAACGAGATGCGCAGTGCATGTGGGTTTCCATGACCATCCAGTTGAAAAAGGTAGAAGTCGAGCAAAGGAAATGCAAGTAGAGGATCTCATTTCAATGCGTGCTAGGTTGAATGGAAATTCCTCTTGCAAAAATATCGAGGTGTCTGTGGCACAAGACCTTGTGATGGAGATGATGCTAGCAAAGGATGGGGTTGTTGTGGAGCCACTAGATGATCAAAAGTTCGAAGAAGTGCTTGAAACCATTACACCAATGACCCAGAGAAGGAGGCTTCAGAGAGTGGTGCAGAGCGCAAGAAGTGAGGCTAGAGGAGGGGATGGTGGAATGGATTCAATACTTGATTTAAAGAGGAGATGCAAATATCCATACCTACAAAGTATCTTATTTCCTAAACAATTGCAAGATGAACAACAACCACATATCTTCAAAATGTCGACCATTGGTCCAGGATCAGAGGAGTTGATCTAGTGAATCGCATGCGGCCTGGTGGAAGCTTGGGATCACAATGGGTTCATTTTGACCATGTGCATCGAGTGAGGGGATGGTCAACAATGGGTGCTCATGTGTATGACCCATTCATAAGGGAACTATTAACTATAGCAATATGTGAATTCAAGGTGGAGGATAACCATGCTCAAGTTTGATTCTGGGAGAATGGTTTTAAAAAACCTGAATTTCGTGGATCCATGGCAGATGGAGCAGGAGCAAATTGGCTAGCTGTCCGCACTGTTTACAATGGTGGACCTGAAAATGTGATGGATGGTAGAGAAAGAACTTGTGTTTTCCATTGGGAGATGAGCATGGTTGAGCACACCAGACGATGCATTAAGCCACAATTTCAAGAGGAGAATAAAGTTCTATGTCGAAAGTGGAGAGAGGCAACAACTTCAACTTCTGCAAACCAATGCAAACAAACATTGAATTTGTATTGGTCCCCGACTCATGTGAAGGAGGGTGAGCTACCAACATTGCATACGTGGCTTGCTTGGTGGGATGTTAGAGTCAACCAGTGGGGGGGAATGTTCTTGCGGCAAGAAGAGCACTCTGGATTTGTTCCTACAGTGAACCTTTCAAAGACAAAACATTCTAGCATGAGAGCAGCACATGGATATGCAAAACACATAACATTGTATGATGCTTGTGTAGCAGATCTTGCAATGAGTGTCCTTCAGAGTGCCCACTACAATGCCTTTATGAATGGAAGACACTTGGGTACAGGATCAAATTTGGATGCTCTCCGCCGAAGAATACTTGATGGTAGTGGGTCTAGTAAAGGGGATAGAAATAGGCTTGTGGATTTATCACACACAGTGATTGAAGAGGCTGGGATACAATCACCTGAGATGAATAGGCCAATAACAGATACGGTGAGCATAAGAAGAAAGAGGGGTTCAAAATGTTCAACATCGGTCCATGGAAATGATAGTCATCGACCAGAATACATGACAGTGACAACAAGGAGAGTGATAGGAAAAAGAAGACAAATTGATTTTAAAAGTCCATCACAGGACATGGTTTGTAGAGAGATAGATATTCATGAAGCCAATTGGGCAATCAGGATAACCGAACCACATAGCGTTGTCACATGCTTTGGCTACTTGGTAGAGAGTCGAAGACGATGTGGGGCACTAATCAATTCACTTGGTAGAAGTGCAAGTTATGGTGTGCCAGCCCCTTGTTTTAAGGGAAGAAGGCAACATTCTCATGGAGTGATAGAGCAGTTTGTATGGTTTTGTAATACCTCTGTCACCCATACATGGAATGTGGATAAATCCATTCAAGGTGTTCCTGGGGTCTCTCCAGGTGTATGGAAGGTTGCAAGTGGGACATCAATGATTGTAGATGAGAGGGGTGCCCTTGTAAGGGCAGGGTTCATATTTAATAGTGATGATTCTATTGGTGTGATGGGACCTCCTTATGCACAGCAAATCCATACACCTAGCCATGTGCGCCCTTCTCATCGTGATGGAAAGCTTCTTTCATGGAGAAGTAAGTTGAATAAAGATTTCAAGGAAAGGATACACAAGGCAGTTACAGAAAATGGGGAGGTGGTGAGAGAGAACATCATTATTCCACATGAGGTGCATGTATTTCATGTTCATACAACAGGATCAATGTTCAAGGGGCTAACATATAGTGTCTTGATTTCAGAGTTTCCACGTTGCACATGCCTTGATTTCACAGAAAGGGAAGCAAGAAAAAGTCCCTACATGCCTTGCAAGCACATATACTTCGTGTTTATTGTTGTCTTGGGCTTAACTGAAATGGTGCATCAGTTTATGCATCAGGCTGCATTGACAAAAGTTGAATTGTTTCAAGCTCTGGGTGGTAGAAGAAACCCATCAAGTATGTAGTGTATGGCTTGGATGCCCTTTTTTGGCATTTCCTTCAGAATCGGATAATATATGTAGGTGTGCTTCCTTGCATGAAGCTACACTAAGTTGTATTTTTTGAAGGTGGAAGAAACCCATCAAGCATTTAGTAGGCAACCTAGATGTCCCTTTTTTATATTTCCTTTGGAAGCGAATGATATACATAGGTGTGCTTCCATGTTTTGGCAATGCATGAAAAAACATTTTGTACAATCATTCCAAGGGTTGGAAGATATTTTGAAGCATCAAATTTTTATATTAATTTTTTTTTATATGACATATGCTTTTTGTGCTATGGAGTTAATAACTTTTAGAAAAAAGGTGTCTTCTGACAACATGAAGAGTAGTTAATGTAATATGTTACTATTCTCATTATTGAAAGCATTCAATGTTTTATTTTATCATTACTTTTTCACAGCAAAGGAAACATGATTTGAACATGTACTTCAGGAAACATGCCAGCCAAGATGCAGGCGAGTGGGTAAGCTTTCTTGGAGCATAAATTATGGTAATTGGCTGTCCTGGATGAATATGATGTGGCTGTTATTAAATAGATAACACCTTGCATTGTTGTTTGTCCACGCTCGCCTATTTGGCCTCGCTCGCTTTTTTTCACTCGCTTTTTGGTAATCCTCCACCAGTCCCATGTGCAAACATTGCTGCACTCAATTCAGGCATGTCCACATCCAACGTAAACATCCTGCCCTTCTTCTTTCCTTTTGCTATCAAGCGACCATTATTTTTCATATCCTCAACAAAGCATCCATGAGGATTGAATCTGACCTGCAAGCCCTGCTCAACCATCTGACCAACAGAATCCAGGTTCTTGGTGATGTTCGGGACATGAAATACATCAGACAAGTATTTCTTTTTCCCATCCTGCATAGACAAAGGAATGTCAAAGTGCGGATCGTACTAGCCTAGTGCACACAAGATCAGCGGAAGAACTAATGAGGCTCAAAGCACACTAAATAAGACATGAGAGGGAGATAGCAAACTATATCTCTTGCAATGTGTGTTCAACAATACATGATAGGCCTCTTATATAGAGAGTGCCCTTTGAATAGTCAACACATGTGGGATCCTCTCATCCACATCTCTCCTTGTGGATATCCTCAATCCACATCTCCACATCATGTAGTCCACATCCTAGGGTGGCTACTTTAATACATTCCTTATCACATACCTTTGCCCTTTAATCTATGTGCTCATGGCACCATATCTCAACACCTCCCCTTGGTGCCATGATCCTTTGGCTACTGCAAGGTGGTCAGATGTGAGTTACAAATCCATCACCTCCCCTTAGTGCATGCATGCTACTTAAGGTGGTCAAGTGTGGCTTCTACATGTCAATACCTCCCCTGGGTGCTTTCATAGCTACTCTCAGGTGGTCAGGTTTGATTACAAAACATAATAGGCAAGGTTGGCAAGGTTTTTGCTTTTCAATACATTCCATTGATGTCACCTTTTGGCTCATGGCTTGATGATGACTCTTTTGCTTTTTTTGCTTGATGTAGCTACCTGCATGATGCTTTGTTCTTCCATTTGTTGCAAAGGTCTTACCAATTGAATTCTTTCAATATTGGCAGTGTCTAATTGCATACAATGATTCTGACATGACAGGCACGTGGAGCTCGAAAAGACGATCACTTTTCCTTTTTGGAGCATGTTCAAATTCTTCCTGGATTGCAAGTTATGGCTTGTTGAATTTTTGTGAAGAAAAGGGGCCTTTGATGATGTGGCTTGGCTATTCACATGCTGCTTGCAGGACTGTGCTTAACAAGAGGCTGTGCTTGGGTGGCACTATGCCATGTGGCACTCTTCTAACCAGACTGAGTTAACTCAAGTTAGAGAAACTTGACCATGGTCTAATTAACTGCACCTAATCATAAACTTAAGCAAGGTTGACCTTAACCACAGTTAGACCTTATCTGCCACGTGGCTTATGGTTACACCTTAGAAAAACTTTGAGGCGACGACGGCGACGATGCAACCTCGACGGAGATTCGGAGAAGGCGACGCTGTTTCGTTGAGGGAGATGCAGTAGAGGTTGGAGTCACCTTAGGAGCTCGTCGTACCTTTGTTATTGGTATTTTGTCTTGCATGTCGCTGCTTCCAGAACTTGGGAGGACTGCGTTGTAGCTGAGGACTGTAGAGCCGAGTCACAGGTTGAAGGTAGTCGTTTGATGTCGATGGGGATCAAGCTCCAATGCTCATAATTTCTTGTAATTGACAAGGATGCCTTCTACAGTTGTAGTTTTCTCGGTGTGCAGGACACTTTGACGACAAAGGCAGTCACTACTTCGAGAACTGCTATGTTGCTGCTAACCATGGAGTAGTTGTAAATGAAGATGCCAGACGTTTGGCTTTGTTTGGAGCATACTGTGGCTAGAGGAGTTGAGCACTGAGTCATGCAGGCTATCGTTGGAGGAGTCCGTGATGCAAGAGCCTGTCAGATGAATAGTTCGACCTGTTGGCTACGTAGGAGAGCGAGAGCCAGCTGTGGATCCTAGACTCTGTTATGAGTGCAGGCTGTGGGAAGCCTGGCTCAGCGTCAAATGTTGACAGCCCATTTCCAGGTAGCCTTTTAAAGCGGGGCATTTCCGTGGAGCATCGCAGTTGGAAGCTTGCTGATTGGAGAGGTCGCGCATCATTAGCCGAGAGTTTTCTGCAGAGATAGACTTATTGGAGTCGACGTAGAAGACGTTGGGCCATTCGAGGAGCCACTAAGCTTGGTGGTTGGCTGGAAGCGTTGATGTTGTAGAAGGCTCGTAGACGGCCGTGGGCTTATAGATGATCTACGTGAGATTTGTAAGCTAGAGCTGCAGTTACACGTGGGTCGCCTTGCCTTTGAGTTGCATGCTGCCTCTTCTACCTCTAGGAAGAAGAGTGGGCGAAAACGGAAATCTCTAATGAATGGAAATGCACGAGAGAGATTTCTCCTAGACTCTCAATCTAAACTATTCTAGGCTTAGCTAACCTGCTCTGATACCATGTCAAAGTGCGGATCGTACTAGCCTAGTGCACACAAGATCAGCGGAAGAACTAAGGAGGCTCAAAGCACACTAAATAAGACATGAGAGGGAGATAGCAAACTATATCTCTTGCAATGTGTGTTCAACAATACATGATAGGCCTCTTATATAGAGAGTGCCCTTTGAATAGTCAACACATGTGGGATCCTCTCATCCACATCTCTCCTTGTGGATATCCTCAATCCACATCTCCACATCATGTAGTCCACATCCTAGGGTGGCTACTTTAATACATTCCTTATCACATACCTTTGCCCTTTAATCTATGTGCTCATGGCACATATCTCAACAAGGAATTTTGCCAATCTGCACAATAGGATGTGCAGTATCATCACCAGTCTCCACAAATCTTGGTTTTTCCATTTTCCTTGCATCCTGCATCCATTCAGCATGACCTGTCATATGGTTTGATGCACCTGAGTCAACATACCACACATCATTGCTTTCTTCTGCACTTGTCACAGAATTTGTCATATGCTATACCATAAACAAATGCTCATTTCTGTCATCACCCTGTCTACTAGAGGATGCATAATTGCCTTGCTGCAATTTTCCATTCATAATGTCATTCTGCTTTTTGTAGCAGTCTTTAGCCATATGCCCCATTTTACCACAGTAGTAGCATTCAACATTGCTGTTTGCATTTTGGCCTCTCTGCCATCCACCATGACCTCTTTGGCTCCCCCTTCCTCTAGAGTTACCACATCCTCCTGCATAGGACTGGTTTTCTTGCATTTGCTACATATTTTGATTTCTACCATGGCCTGCAGATCTCGGCCTCCTCTACCTCTGCCTCTACCTCTGCCAGCATTTGAGTAGAAGATAGTTTCTTTTGAATTTCCTGCTGAAGAAGATGCACCACCATTTCTTTGCTCTTCAGAAATTAGAAGAGCAATCAACTCCTCAAAATCAGGAAATTTTTCACGGACGGCAATGGATGTCTGGAACTATGCATAATCCTTTCCTAGACCATTCAAGGTCACAGAAACTAAATCGTCATCATCCACTGGCGACCCAATGGAAGCAAGTGCATCCGCAATTTTCTTCACCTTCATGTGGTAGTCATTGATGCTCATATTTTCTCTCTGCACATTGTGCAGCACCTGCTTGAGCTGCATTTTCCTGGCTTGCGTATTTGTGCTGTACATTTTTGCCAAAGTACCCCATGCCTCCTTTGGCGTACTTGCATCCTGAATATGCACAATCATGGAGTCCGAAATACTGATAGACAGCCAATACATAACTTTCCTGGCTCTCTCATGCCATCCTTTGAATGCCTACATTTCCTGTTGATTGGGAACATTAGGAAGAACAGGTTCTTCTTCATTTCCTGTAATGAACTCCCAATAGCCTTTTCCCATCAAGAAATTCGTCATTCTAAACTTCCATGCCTGGAAGTTGTTCTTGTCAAGCTTTTCAGTGACAATCTGTGAAAGAGAATCAGATGCCATTATAGAACACTGCAAAATATTCTGTCACTGCAAAAAACATAGCTTTTGCCTCACACGAGCAGATCTACAAAACTGACGAAAGTGGTATTTCACCACACAGTCACTTCCTAGTGACGATTTTGCATCAACAGGCAACAAGCATGAATCTGCAACTCCCAATGTCTCTGCGCACAGGCATACGATGCAATTTCTATGGCAACTTTTCACTGACCTGCGGAACAGTGGTCGCACAACAAAAATAGGGCCTTTTTCTAAGTGCTTGCAGAGAACTTCGGCCTCCAAAACGGGCCCCAAAACGACCTCGAATCAGAAAAATAAAGTACTTTCGCCTGATCCCGCAGCATATACTGCCCTCTCGCCACACCACGAAGGGTGTCTCAATCTGAGACAGTGCACTCTTACACTTCTGGCTGTGCTACCTACAGAGATTTGCTCCCAAACTCGAAATAGGAAAGCAACATTGGTCCTCTTACCAGGATACCATGAACTTGGTTTGCTTTCTTGAGCTCCTTACCATGAACAAGGCTCTGATACCATGTGAAGATAGTGGGAGAGAGGGAAGGAGTCTCACTTGCGGCTTTCTCACATGCACAATGGGGGAATACACACACAGGTGGAGGCTGAAAACAATTTTCCTCTTCTTAGTTGTGAAAGCCAAAAGAACTCTAGTACAAAGAAATAGAAGAACCCTATATGTGGGTCCCAAACCAAACTCAACTAACTAAGGTGGCATACTAACTGAGCCATGAACTAGTGTAGATAAGGATAGTTGTCATCCAGCTATTATTCATGGGCGGTGTACCAATCGCATTGTACCAATCGCATCTGTAGCTAACAAGTCGGTGACATAAATGCACAACGGTCACCCTGGCATATCGCGAGTGGAGCTCGATATCTCAACATCTTCTTCATTCCATAATGTAAGTAATGCAAGTATTCTGAGTTTGTGTCCACTCTTTGCTTTCCTTTCAGCTTACCAACATGGTATCAGAGCCCTTTGATCCCCCTTGAGCCCATTTCTGCCACATCATCATCTTCTTCTTCATCTTCTTCTTCTCCATTTTCCTCCTTCTTCCTAAAATCTTTGAGAGCTTGGTTCTCCACCTACAAACGACCATTGCCCAAACCCTCTGACCTGGAAACTCCTCTAGTATGGACGAACTTCCACCTACAAGCAATTGAGAAAAAAACATCTCTGTTGGCTGCCATTCTCCAAACATCGAATTTTTTCTATTGCTCAATACTCCTTGCCTGCTCTGCCATTGCCTGAGCCCTCTTAGGAGTAGATGGGAGACCTCAAGACAAAAATTTTGAGCCATATTTCAGCTCATTTGGTTTAGTAACGAGGGAGAAATCGTCAAAACTCAGGTTCAGCCTGTAGCAACTCCCCCGAGCAAAAGTGCGCACCATTTCGTCCAACCTCTATGCTGGACCCTCTCTAGTATATGAGCTTTCTTTTGCTTTAGAAAGCCCTCTTTTCCTTGCTTTGAAGAGTGAGCTACAAGCCCTCCAAGTTCAGCCTTTTGGTTTTGACAGTTTTGGACAAGTTTTTGAAGATGATGCTACATAAAATGCTACTCTAGCATTTCTGGTTTTTTGAATTTTTCAATAACTTCAGTACAAGTGTGGCTTCAGTTTTGTTTTGAATTGCTAGACCTGGTTTTGATTGGAAAGTATTCATTTTAGCCACTTCTATGAAGCATGTAAGAAGAAGCATCATTGATTGAATATTAGTCACTAGTCTTTGCTACATCAAGTGCTCATATTTTGGAAGTTTTTTAGTTATTTTTTGCCTTGTAAGAGAGAAAGACACTGCCCAATATCTGGGTTAGACCCTCTCATGGCTACCCTATTGAATCTAGAGAAGTTCAATGGAAAGGGCTTCCACACATGGCAGATGAAGGTGAAATTTGCATTGATGAGGGAGAAACCTACTCCTACCGCTTCTTCTACGGCCTCTAATGCTGGAGAATCCTCAACTCCGACACGACCGGCAAGGGATCTAGCTAGAGAAGAAAAAGCATCTGGTATCATTGCTCTTGCTTTAGGAGATGATTATATTCACCATATCTCTGACTTGGAGTCTCCTTCAGAAGCTTGGCAGAAGCTTGACATGATTTTTGGTGCTAGCTCTCACATCTCTAAACTATCACTTAAAATCTCTTTCTTTGAATTGAAGATTGCTAGTGGTACTACTTTGGTAGCTCATGTCAACTATATGCAGAGTCTTATGACTCAACTTGCTTCTATCAACTCTCCTATTACTCCAGATGATGCTATGGCAGTGTTACTTAAGAGTATGCCTGAAGATTATGATCACATAGTTAGCACTTTGAAAAATCTTCCTAATCCTAATCTTGAAGGTATTATCTCTGCTCTCCAAGAAGAAGAAAGGCATATGGAGCTTAGGAAAGGCAATGACACTGTTTATGCTGTAAAAGTCTAGAAGAGCAAGTATACCCCTTGCAATCACTGTGGAAAGACAAATCACCTTTCAAAGGACTCCTTCAAAATTAATCCATGCAAGCACTGTGGCAAGAACAACCATAATGAGAAGTTTTGCAGAGCCAAAGCAAAGACAGAAAATGCAAATCTACTTTCAGTTGAAGAGCCTCCACAAGATGAGGCATCCCATGAAGATTATGCATTTTAAATCATCTCTATGTATGCTCCAGATCTCTCTTTTTATGTCAAGGTACTCAGCCTGGATAGTCCTCCAAAATGAATGAAATAAACTATTGTGTTTTTGTGTGTTTTGTAAACACCTCTGGTCACCTTATGATGTAGGCCATGTGTATGTTTTGCTCCATAGTACCTCCTGCAGACATTGTGTGCATGTACATGCAGGGGAGATAACCATTGGAAGGGCCTTTTGTATCCCTTTTGTTTACCTTACACCCAAGGGAACCCTTGCTAGCATGAGAACCTAGCCATAGATTTATCCTTGACCACCATGAGATGGCATGAGAAACTATGAGACTAGATGTATCCTTGACATAGCCTGAGGCATTCCCTTGAGGGGGGGTTTGATGGGATATCTCAAGGTGTATGCCTCAGGCACACCTTGGTTTCTATGTGTGAGTGCTAGAGGCACAGTTAGGTGCCCATAAGCACCGTTAGGTGGTGGAGAGCCACATAGGATGATTGAGAGAATCTAGGAGCATATTGAGGAGATGATTGTGGAGCTCTGAAGTCATCAGTGATGTCAGTGAGCATGTCTGAGGTGCCTACTTAAGGACCTCACTCTTCTTCATTCCATAATGCAAGTAATGCAAGTATTCTGAGTTTTTGTCCACTCTTTGCTTTCCTTTCAGCTTACCAACAATAGATATAGATTGCAAGAAAGAAAATGAGGCCTTCATTTATGAGCTACTTGATTGTCTTGATGGGATGGCAAGTGAGGCCATGGCTATATGTATTGCCTACAAGTCTTGGTGCATTATGTATGATCACCATGGGCTTTTCTTGTGTGTGTGTGTGTGTGTGTGTGGAGGGAGAGAGCCTATGAGACCAATAAGTGAAGAAAGTGTGGTACAATATGACAGTTTCATTCAACATAGCTTGGGGTACTTTGACTTCTACAATGTACTTTAGATGTTATGTTGGGGTACTTTGATTCTATATCATACTTCAAAAGGTATAATCTAGTACCTTGAAGAGGCACCAAGAGGTTATTTGTAGATTAGCATAGGGGACTTTTTGTGTTACCATAAGGAAAATTTGAGGGTATCACAAGGGACTTTTTGGGATACTGTAAGGGATTCTCTAAGGTATCATGAGGGAAATTTTGAGATACCATGAAAATTTATTTAGGTACAATAAGGAACGTTTGGGGATACCACAAGGGACTTTTTGGGATACTATAAGGGATTCTCTACCGTATCACGAGGGAATTTTTGAGATACCATAAAAAGTTATTTAGGTACAATAAGGAACGTTTGGGGGTACCACAAGGGACTTTTTGGGATATCATAAGAAACACAGGTCTGCTTCATTAATTTTGGACTGGTGACAAGTCCAAATTCGTTTAGACTAGTGCATTGTCCAAATTCATTTTTTGAGGTACCTTTTGGATTAAAAATGGAAAAAAAAATTGGCTCTTAAAACAAAATATTGAAGCAAAAAGTAAGCTAAAGAAAATTCAAATTAAGAAAGTCAACGTGACATGTTATTAAAACTAGAGTACATTAAAAACAGAGTTCTTTTTATTTGTGAAAGTAATTTATGATATAAATAAGCGATCCAAGTATAAGTAAATCCAAGTACAAGTAAATCTCAGAGCCATATGGTGTCAAAAAAAAACTTTCAGTAGTAGACATAAGCTACAATCCTGCCATTACATTACTAATCTCTACCTCGTGGATTACACCATCCTTTTGCATCGTTCATATTCATCAATATAATTATAATACATAAAGATGCACAAAGAATCAAATTCTTTCTTTCAATTCTTCTTGTCTATTCCTAATACTTTTAGCTTGGCAAATGCTAAATATTGTCTAGAACGAGCGACTCTATAAGATGTCTCTCCAAATAGATTTCGAAGCTCTTCTCTTGTTGAAGAGTACTGTGATGCCAAAATTTGATATTTTTTTCATTTGGCATTGGTATTATTTTCTTCTATGTTCGATAGCGTAGTGGCTCTCACTTATTTCTATTTTCTAAGATATTGTATAGAATTGAGAGGATGAGTGGAATGGATCATTGTAAATACCATAGGTATTTACAATACCTTGGTATGGGGGTGAGTTATTTGTGTATTGGATATTATGGGGTTTTTAGAAAATAGGAAGAGTGAGTCATAAAAAGAGGTGGTCTCATGTCCATGTGTTCAAATAATATAAGAGAAGCCACATGCCAAGCATGTGGAAGGCATGTGGAGGAGTGTGGAGTCAAGAGGAATCCTTTTAGAATTCCCATGTGCAATAAGGAGGATGTGGACATATGGAAAAGAGAGGGTCCCTATGGGCTTCATGTGGGAAGACTCTTGACTTTCTCAATATTTTAAGAGTCTAGAGCATCTTTTGATGGGACACATGGCAAGAGTAGCCAAAAACGACATGGATGGTGACATACAGGCTTGTGTGGTTGATGGGGAAAAGAATCTACAGGCAGCAATTGTAAATGGGTGAAGGAGGGTGACAAAATCTCTATAAAAGGAGCCCTCCTTGTTCATCATCTCTTCCACCATTAGGCCTCATGTTGCTATAGCTCTAGTCTGTTCAAGCCTCTTCCATGAGCCTTCTCTCCCTCTTGTAGATATTCTCTTATGTAGACTCTTGAGTCCATCTCTCTCTAGTGTATTGTCTCTCTATGAGTAGCCTTGGAGCTTTCGCTTCCTCTTATATGTATGAAACCTCTTCTTCTCCCTTGTGTTTGTAGTATTTTGAGTGTATTTGAGTGGAGTATTACTCTCATGGCAATGAAATTCACTTCTTATCATTTTCCTTGAGTCTCCATTCCTATGTTCTTTTTACTCTCTATTCAAGTCTCTCAAATAGTTCTTGTTCGGCCGCTCACTGTGCACACATGGTCCATCCGTTTCCCAAGCCACCATGCAAGCTTCTTCCTCTCTTTTAGGCAAATTATAGGGGTGGTGGATCGTTGATGAAGGTGGTCTTGAGGGATCATCTTGCTCAGGTGAAATTAGCATGGGAGGAGGGCAGTTTTCATGACAATTTGACCCCCTGTTGGTCTTTTGCTCATAACTTTCCGCTCGTTCGTCCGATTTGGATAAAACTTATATCAACACAAAGCCCTCTTCAAGCTGCACATGTCTTCATGTTATAGACCTTTAATTAAATAATACAACAAAAATTTATGAGTCTTTTTGTATGACTATTTATTTCTATGGTAGTTTTTACCCCCTTTCAGTAAATTGTCCATATCTCTTCAACCGGTTATCTGTTTTCAACGAAGCTTATATCAGTACGAAGCTCATTCAAGGCACATCCTTATATGTACTTTAATTTCTAATATTATTTCTTTGGAGGAATTTATAGCCTCTGTGTTTTCTAGCAGTTTGTAGAATGATTTTGAGCCATTTCTAGAGACTTCTATGAAGGAGGTGCCATGTTTCCCCGGAATTTACCCATCCAACCAAATCAGCCCCTTCAAGCCCCTAGATATATATCAGTTCATGTCATCTTGAACCGAAAGATCTTCTTCCAAGAACGCATCACTCTTCTCTTTGGCGCCGACCGGCTTAGTGAGATAATGACCTCTACGGATCCTTTTCTTCTCCTGATGCTGGACTACAATGTCACTTGGGTTGTTACCATATTCATTCTACTCCAAGGGAAGCAAGGGGAAAGATATGTTGTGGTTTTCTTTACATGAAAATATTTTCTTCCTCTCTCTTTGCAAGTGATAAGGGTCTCTATTATTAAGATTGGGAAGAGCAGGAAGCTAAGAGGTGCGTGAAGTTTCATTACCCCCTACTTCATGTCACATCTTTTGGTGAGGACACTGGGTACATCTGGTATTGGATTCATCCCACCTTACTAAATGGTCTTGGGTGTACTTTATTATATGCTATTGTGAAGATAGTGGGAGAGAAGGAAGGAGTCTCACTTGCAACTTTCTCACATACACAATGGGGGAATACACACAAAGGTGGAGGCTGAAAATAGTTTTCCTCTTCTTAGTTGTGTAAGCCAAAAGAACTCTAGTACCAAGAAATAGGAGAACCCTATATGTGGGTCTCAAACCAAACTCAGCTAACCAAGGTGGCATACCAATTGAGCCACAAACTAGAGTACATAAGGATAGCTGTCATCTAGCTATTATCATGGGCAGTGTACCAACCGCATCTACAGCTAACAAGTTGGTGACATAAATGCACAATGGTCACCCTAGCATATCACGAGTGGAGCTTGATATCTCAACACTCCCCCTCAAGCTCAATCCCAATTCCTGTACACCAAGCAGGTCTCTGAACTTGCGCAGTTTCTTTGTGCCCAATGCCTTCGTGAATATGTCATCTACCTGATCCTCTGTGCTGACATAAACTAGATCAATAAGACCTACTAAAACCTTTCGTGTTCATCACTTCATCCCTTTCAGCTATGTTTATCTTCAACCCTCCATAGCTACTCTCAATTCGTTACAATTATGCAAGCTCCAAGGAAACCGCATTTGGATGTGGCTAGATGTATACTCAGTCATGCTAAGTCCACATTGCAGTATGGACTATTTTATGAGGCTAGGGTTCAGATACAGTTGCATGGATACACTGATGTTGATTGGGCTGGTAGTATTTTAGATAGACGATCTACCAGTGGATATGTGTTCTATTTTAGGACTGCTGCAGTCACTTGGAGTAGCAAGAAATAGCCTACAGTTGCCTTGTCAAGCATAGAGCTAAGTACAGGGGTGCCACAATGGCTGCATGTGAGGTAGCTTGGTTGCATAAGATACTTTATGATACTCTCATTCAGAAAGAGAAGCCTCTAAATAGGCTCAATACAAAGGTAGATGACATCACACATGAGCTCAAGAGAGCATCTCGTGATCCATAAATCACTCCTAGATTATCTCCATCATACCTACCAAATGAGTCGAGCTCAATCCACTCCAAACATACATCTAACAGTGCTTATGGGCACCTAACTGTGCCTCTAGCACACACACATAGAACTTAAGGTGTGCCTAAGGCATACACCTTGATATATGCCAACAAACCCCCCCTTAAGGGAATGCCTCAGGCTATGTCAAGGATACAGCTAGCACAAGGTGTCTCATGCCATCTCATGGTGGTCATGGATCTATCAATGGCTAGGATCTCAAGCTAGCAAGGGTTCCCATGGTTGTAAGGTAAACAAAAGGGATACAAAAAGGCCTTCCAATGGTTATCTCCCTTACATGTACATGCACACAATGTCTGCAGGAGGTACCATGGAGCATAAACACATACACATGGCCTACATCATAAGGTGATCAGAGGTGTTTACAAAACACACAAAACACAATAGTTTATTTCATTCATTTTGGAGGACTATCCAAGCTGAGTACCTTGACTCAACATATTATTTCATCCTTTTTTTTTTTGGGAAACAACCTAAGGCAAAGGACCCTACTCTTTAAACAAATGTTCTAGTTTCTCCCACGTTTCTCTTGCTGGCTTGTCAAAAGCAACACGGTGAATAAGGTTATCATCCAAGTATAGTCTGATAATAGCCAAGGCTTTGTCATTGGACTTCTCCCATAAGAGAATCTCACTTTCATCTAAGTCGGGCTTTTGATCTCTTCCATTTACAAGGTTCCAAAGCCCTTTATGCATCAGGAGTCCCATATTTGTTTGCCATATTGGGAAGCCTTCCCCCATGAGCTTCTCTGTGAGCATCGATCTAGAAGATGTTGAAGTCATGATGAATAGAAAACTGAGAAGAAACGTGATGCTGAGAGTCTGAGAAAGGAGAGATGCTTTAGCTCTCACGTGTTGATCAGCTATAGGACCTCGAGTAAAAAATCTATCATAGATAGCCTTAACAGTGCTCCAGTTACAACTGTTGTGAACTAGAGATATACCTCAAAAACATGGGCATCTAGGTGATTACACAGGCAAGAACCATGAGCACCGCATTGCCCAAACAAATGTGAATTTCAACAAGCCTCAGGTCCACAAGCAAGCATTCATGTACCAGACGAAGATAGACTACATAAAATGATGGCTCATAACCATAAAAAGAGCTGTAAACTTTCATGGATCAGATCGATATCACAACACAGAATCAAATCTCAAAAAAAGGCTGACAGAAGAAGCTCCACTTATTGAAATGCAATGGCATTAGAAGTGCTCTTTAGCTGATGATTAATATCAATTGACCAAAGACATTCGCCAGTATGCTCTGCAAGACATGTTCAAATTTTGAGTGACTCCTCATCAAGCCCTCCTATGACTTCTATGTGAAGGAGAGCTAGTGGGTTTAGTGCCTTCCTGAGCCAGAAGCGCTTGACCGACTTGCAGTAGGAAGAGCTCACCGTACTGAGTCGTTGGAAGATTATGGAAGGAACTCAATCATTCTCGATGGATATGTAACTCTAGCTGGTCGTCATGCAACTCACAAGTAGAGAGATGGAGTCACACTGCTATACCCACAAGTCATCTTGATGAAAAAGTGGCACAAGTGTTCGGGCTTGTGGAATGCATCCAATAGCAGCAGTGCAACATCTCCTTCAGCAAAAGGTAATGCCTCCAGCTTACCACGTTCAGAAAAATAGGTGGCTCCATGAGAAATCACAAAGTGGAAGAACGAGTTTCCTAAGCTCAACTAGGAAAGATATATCAGGAAATCGTGCAGCTCTAATACCAAATGTAACGAATTGAGAGTAGCTATGGAGGGTTGAAGATAAACATAGCTGAAAGGGATGAAGTGATGAACACGAAATGCAATTGATACTCTCATTCAGAATAAAAAGCCTCTAAATAGGCTCAATACAAAGGTAGATGGCATCACACAAGAGCTCAAGAGAGCATCTCGTGATCCATAAATCAATCCTAGATTATCTCCATCATACCTACCAAATGATTCAAGCTCAATCCACTCCAAGCACACAACTAACAGTGCTTATGGGCACCTAATTGTGCCTCTAGCACACACACATAGAGCCTAAGGTGTGCCTCAGGCATACACCTTGATATATCCCAATAATAAACTGACTTACCAATCCAATAGCATAGCTCAAATTTGGCCTGGTAATAGTCATAAAAATCAAACTTCCTACTATGCGCCTGTACATAGTAGGGTCTTCTAGAAGCTCACCTGCATCTGCGCTCAGCTTCACATTCTGCTCCAAAGGAACTAAAATAGGCTTCCAACCTATCATCCCATATTTGGATAGCATGTCCAATCCATACTGCCTCTGCAAGAGCCATATCCCACTTACTGATCTAATCACCTCAATGCCCAAGAAATAACGCAGCTCTCCCAAATCCTTCATCTCAAACTTTTGCTTCAATAACATTTTCACATGAAGGATATCTTGATCACTATTAGCTCTGATGATCAAATCATCAACATAAATGACAAGCAGCATGATACCTTTCTCTGTTTTTCTCACATAAACTGAGAAATCTGCCTTGGAAATCTAAAAGCCAATAGTGACAAGATACTATCCTATCTTGTCAGACCATGCTCTAGTGCTTGCTTTAAGCCATACAAGAATTTCTTTAACCTGTAAACAAACTCAAGATGAACAGCATGAACATAACCTGGTGGCTGCTCCATAAAGACCTCTTCTTGCAAATCACCATGCAAGAAGGCATTCTTTACATCTATTTGATGTAAAGACCATCCCTTTGATGCAGCCATAGCAATGACTGCTCTTATGGTTGCCATCCTTGCAACCAGACTGAATGTTTCTTCATAATAGATGCCATATATTTGTGCATACCCCTTGACAAGTAATCTTGCCTTCTATCTGTTCACAGAACCATCTGCATTGTGCTTCACCTTATAAACCCACTTATAGGCAATTGCATTCTTGTCTTTAGGCAAAGGCACCAATTCCCATGTAGCATTTTCTTGCAAGGTATCAGTTTCTTCATCCATAGCTTTCTCCCATTTTTCTTTTCCCATGGCTTGCTCAAAAGAAGTGGGTTCTGGTTCCTATATCACTTTGACCATATAGGCACAGTGAACGGCTATAAATCCATCATATTTCAGCCTATCCACAGGATACCTAGCTCCGGTACACCTACGCAAAGTAGGCTTACTTCCAAGTGCTCTCAAAACATCCCTCGTCTTCCTTACTTAGTGAATCCCCCGTGAAAGGTATGAAGAAATGGAGTAGCACGCTCTCTCTTTGGTCTTTTCCATTAAAAAGTTTCACTCCTATTTATTACCTCGACCATTTTACTTCCTTACCTCTCAGTCTGTATTAGCATATCTAGTTCGCAAGCCTAATCTTGGGGGGAGATTTTTAAAATGGTTGTCAGAGCTTCAAGAGTTCTCTTTATATTTTGTCACTGAAAATACCACTAGGTCCACTATGGCAGATTTGCTCACAAGATGGGAGGATCTAGAAGAAAAGAAATGTAAGGAGAACATTAAAGATGAAAGGGATACACCACCAATAGATCTTGTGTTGTATTTTAATGGGGCTTTCAGTCCTTCACACCAACAAGGAGTTGGGGGGATAGTCTTGATGAATTTTGAAGGTCAAGAGGTGTCGGCAAGAGGACAAGAGCATCCAGGTATCACAACTAACAATGCAGCTACGTATAATGCTTTCATTCTTGGTTTAGAGGATTGTCTTCAAAGTCAAGTTACAGAATTGAAGAAGTCCTCATTTGAAGGAGCTTAATCAAAAGGCTATGGCACTATGTAGTCAATTTGATTTTTGCAAGTTCCTTATTATAAACAGAAAAGAAAATTAAAGGGCAGATGAGTTAGCTACTCAAGCCATTGTAGTACAAGATCGGGGGGTGGTTTCTTTGGTAGACACTGGTCCATGGCTAGAACTGCAAGATGTTCAGCAATATGTGGAAGAAGGCATGTTTCCTCGAGGGTTAACTCCATAACAAATGCAGAGATTGGTAAGAAAGGCTTGTCCCTATACTATTGTTGATGACATTCTTTATAAATTGGGAAAAGACAAGGTGCTCCGTTGGGTGGTCCATCCCATGGAGACTAGGAGAATCCTAGAAATGTGTCATGAATGCTCTGGTCATTTTGCTTCAGTGAGCATAGCTAGGAGAATTCTTAATGGAGGTTACTTTTGGCCACGCCTCCATAAGGATAACGGTGTTGAAGTTGTAAAGTATGCCAAAAGTTTGGAAGGTGACAGTTGTGATTCCTGGGCCCTTGAAGCCTATTCCAGCATATGGACCATTTGAGAGGTGGGGGTTGGACTTTGTGGGACCACTCCCTCGCTCATCTCAGGGCAAGCATTATTTATTGGTGGCCATAGATTATGCGACTCGGTGGGCAGAGGCCAAGGCCACAGTCAATAGCAAGGCAAGCACAGTTGCAAAATTTCTCTTTGATCAAATTTGTTCATGCTTTGGTTGTCCTTTGGAAATTCTCACTGATGGAGGAACCTCTTTTAGAAATGAACTAATTGAAGATGTGGTGCATAAGCTAAAGATAAATCATAGCATATCCATGCCATACTATCCCCAATGTAATGGCTTGGCTAAGAAAACAAATGGATTGTTGTGCAATTCAATGGGAAAGCTTGTAGACACCAAGAAAAGGCATTGGGATAAGCTCTTGGCAGAAGTTTATGGGCTTACAGAAACACACACAAGCTAGCTATTAGGTTTACACCATTCCAACTAGTGTATGGAATAGAAGCCATTTTGCCCATTGATACATAGTCTTCGCACTGCTGTTGCAAGAAAAAAAGGACAGGAGGATGCCTATGCTCAATGCTTGGTACAGCTACAAGCCTTGAATGAATGCAGATTACAAGCCTTACAAAACATAGAAGCTTCTCAAAAAAGGCACAATGCCCGTTTTGACACCAAATTATGCACACTATCTGACATACAGGAGGTCAAGTCAGAGGAGCATTTCATTTTCAGGTGCCCAGTTTACTGTGAGATCCGGGGACGCTTCTACTGCCTTTTCAAAGACAGTTTTAGGGAGTTGTCCCGATTTCTCTCCTATCCAGACCAAAGATGCTTGGCGGCTTTCATCCATTAGGTAGTCAGGCACCACGAGTGTCTACTTCGATCACGGAGACAAGAGCAAACCTCCTCCTTGGCAGACCCTTCTCAGAGCTAGATCAAGGAGTTCTTCGAGCCAGAGCATGTGGATCCCCATACTACGAGGCCCCGACATGATCGAGATCCAGAGCCAGCGACACGACAGCTTTGACAGAGGGTTGACGCACAAATTACACTTGGGGATCTCCCCTCTCTGTTCAAAGTCGGGGCTCGCCCAACAAGGGTCACTGTAGCCCTTGTTAGCGCAGAGCTATGATCAAGACAAGACACAAGACCACGCCCACGAGCAGCCGCACTCTATCGCCAACTTCATGCTTCCGCTGTCTCATCCACTTGGATGACCTGATGATGATGATGATGATGATGATGATGATGATGATGATGACGACGACGACGATGATACTAATGTGTAGTCGATCACTCTCTCTCTCTCTCTCTCTCTCTCTCTCTCTCTCTCTCTCTCTCTCTTTAGTCTCATAGACCTTCACGGTCTCCCGAAGACTTTAATAAACTTTCTTTCTTTCTCTCTCTCTCTCTCTCTCTCTCTCTCTCTCGGGCTTTCCTCTTGCACTGAATGGATGAGGTGATCAGCTCCTTTCGCGGAGGAGACCCTACTACAGGATGGGGGCTCTTGTCAGAGGGGAAGTCGCCCATCCCGATCATTGCAGAAGGAGATTTGATCATGAGATTTGATAGCCATTTGGACAAGCGGCTAGACAAAAAGTTTCTCAACCGATGGGAGGGACCATATCGAGTCAAAAAGAAGTTCACGAATGGAACCTATCAGCTTGAGGATGTTGATAGCATGGTGATACCCGGATGCACCAATGAGTGTCCCCTTAAGTTCTTTCATGCTCGACCACCTTGAAGACCAGAAGACCCTCTCTATCAATAGGAGAATCAAAAATTTAACTATAGAACTGATATAATAGATGGCACTGCCTCCCAACCGTGTGCTCTTGTGAAAGAAGCTTCGATGGTGTGCTCGAAACAGTAGAAGACGGAGGCTGGATTTTAAGAATGAGGGTTGCTATAGCCAGTGATGAAATGGGCTTCACGAGCTTGCTCTTATATAGCCACCAGTCGTAGTCGGTTATGCTCAATTGGGTGACCGACCCAGTCTGCCCAAAATGGTTAACTGGGGGTCAAAAATAGCCCACCGACCATACGATATAACCGGTGTGCAAAACAGAGCTCTCCGTGATTTTTGCAGTAACTTTCAGATTTGGTTGATGTGAACTCTCCACCTCTATCTGATTTGAACTTCTTCACCTTTCTCCCCTTTCTTTCTCGACCACTACATGCCATTCCTTGAACCTACTAAAAGCCTCGTTTTAGTCTTCAAGAAGTATATCCATATCCTTCTACTGTAGTCGTCGATCAGTATCATGAAGTAGTAGGAACCACCCAAAGCTTTCATCTCCATCTTTCCGCGGAGGTCCATGTGAACGAGCTCTAGAGGAGCCTTTGCCCTACCAGCCTCTTTAGGAAAGGGATGCCAATGCTGCTTGCCCATCATGCAAGCTTCACATACATCAGGAAGATTTGAAATTTCTGGTAGCTCTGCAATGATTCTACTTTTATGCATCTCCTTCAAAGAACTAAGGTCTAGATGACCAAACCTCTCATGCCATAGCTTAGTGTTCTTCACATCTGCTCGAGCACTGAAAGCTGAGAGTTTGTAAATGTTGTTGCACCATGTACCTTTACCAATGACCTTCCCTTGAAGATCTAGAATCTGTGCACCATTCTTATTGAATTGAACTTTGAGGTCCTGATCCATGATCGCGGAAATGGACAACAAATTCCTCTTGATATCTGTCACATAAAGAACATCGAACAATTGTTTTACAACTCCATCTGACTTGAGAGCAATCATACCTTTTCCTTTTGCTGGACATTTTGCATCATTGCCGACTGCTACCAGGATGTCATTCCCTACCGGCTGTAGAGAGGTATACCAATCCTTCCGATTGGTCATGTGGCGTGATGCACCACTGTCAATGATCCATGGTTCATCCATAGGTACATGAACTGCCTCCATGCAAATCTCCTCAATTGCAATGAACAGCTCTACTGGAACTTTCTGTGCACTATTGCTGGACTCTTTCTTTACTCCGTTCTTCTCATCTGCAATCTTCTTTTGGCACTCATTTTGCTTGTGCCCTACCTTGTTGCAATAGAAGCACTTGATCTTCTTCTTTCTCTTTTTATCATCAGAAGAAGATGGCTTACCAAAGTCCTTACCCTTACCTTTTTTTGATATGGTCCAGAAAGCCGAATCTTCCCCAATCCTTGTCTTTTGATGCATCTCCTCTAGAAGCATCGCGTTGAAATCCTCAAAGTTGAGGGGCAGATTTTTATTTTGCGTATTTAGTGCCGTAACAAGACCATCGTACTTCGGTGGGAGAATCCATATGCACCTTTGTGCTAGATTCTCACTGGTGATGGTGATGCCAATTACAGTCATCTGATCGTGCAGATTCTTCACCCTGGTGATGAACTCTGCCGCTTCAGACTCAGACAACTTCTCGTTCGCAAGTTGAGTCTCTAGATTCTAAATCCGCATTTGATTCGTGGTCTCGTATTGATTTTTCAAGACCATCCATGCCTCCTCCACTGTGGTGACATCTTGAATTAATTCCATGATGCAATTGCTAACACTGCAAACAACAGAACACAACGCATATGCATTTCTTCTTGTCCACGTGAGAATCTCATCCGCAGTTGGTACTATCTGTTCTGCATTGGCTGGATTCGATCTCACAATCAGCCTCACGTCCACCCTAGTAGCAGTGTCCCAAAGCTCATATGTGCTTAGGATGGTCTTCATCTTGAACTTCCAAAGTGGATAGCTAGAGCTGTCCAACTTTCTGCTTTCACCAAACGGCGGGATTCGTAGTCTTGCAGACTGGGCCATCTCTCACAATCTGCTCACAAATAGAAACACACTACCAAATCTTCTTGCTAGAGTCCAGGATCTGATACCATGTAAGAAAATAATACAACGTCTCTACTTAACAGATAACAGGATCTCGTACGCAAGAAAGAAAACAAGATAGTATGGAGAATCAAAATTTTGATTATTGTAGAATTGATACAATAGATGGCGCTGCCTCCTAACCGTGCACTCCTATGAAAGAAGCTTCGATGGCATGCTAGAAACAATAGAAGACAGAGGCTAGATAATAAGGAATTAGGGTTGCTATAGCCAGTGATGAAATGGGCTTCATAGGCTTGCTCTTATATAGCCACCAGTCGTAGTCGGTTAGGCTCAATATGGTGACCGACCCAATCCACCCAAAATGGTCGATTGGGGGTCGAGGCCACCGACCATACCATAGAACCGGTGTGCCAAACAAAGCCATCCGGGATCATCTGAGGCTCCAAACAGGCCCCGCAACCCAAGAGTGGGCTGCCTCGAGAAATGTTCCATCTACCCTTAGTGCGGTCAGTCAAGTGATGCCTTCTTGCACTTGCATGTAACCTAGTTGGTGGTGTGCCAACTCTATCTGAAGTCGTCCAACCATCAAGCCACACATGGCTCCCATCTGGTGTCCAAACTAGGACCTATCGGATAACCGAGCTACTCAAATGCCTTCTCCTCATATGGGGGGCTTATAAGTAGAGTTAGCTGGTTCCTGCATAGTTACATGAGAGTGGAGCATTGATATCTAACAATTTCATTAGTTACATTTAAAAATTAATAAGATGACATGCAAATTTACATCTAATATGAACAATTCTTTCATCAAATTCTTTAATTATATTTAAAAATTAGATAGTATGGCATGCAAATTGAACTGACTATTTGAGTAGAAATAGAAGAAAAGATTGGAAAGGAGATGAAGATAACACTATAGAAGAGAAAACATAGATGAGAGAAATAGAAAAGGACATTGGAAAGGAGATGAAGATAACAGTAAAGAGAGAGACAATATGGATGACAGTGGTTTGGAATTTGAGTGGGAGAGACAATCTAGATGACTTTGGTGAGGAATTTGATTTGTATAATTATTGTGCTTCAGATTATGAGACACTTTATATGTAATTATTAAAGTGAAGTGAAAGATTTGCTATAAAGTGCTTGACATATGATATTCACAATTAAAAAAGTAACACAACATTACACTTAATTTTACATCCAATAATTAGATGAGAGGATATTTAACTTACATTTAAAATTATGTGATGATTTAAGACATTGAACAACACATGATCACGAGAATTTCTTTGCACAATGGCTTTCAATTCAAAGTGGAGAAAATTGAATTTGGAAAGCTTGTTGAATATAAGCGAGTTTCATGCAAAGACTTCTTAGCTGATGACACAATGTGGGATAAGCCACAACTCTTGTTTATTGACAAAACATCAAGTGCTGATGTTTGTCACCTCATTAACAAAATATTATATACCACCATTGGTAAAATGCGATTATGTAATATTGTCATATTTGTGAATAGAAGAGGAAGGTATGTCTCTCACCTTACAAAAACAATATGGAAGATGACTAAAGATGCACAGTGGTGTGTACTCAATAAAGAGGGACAAGAGAGAATGTGGCTTGAAAGTATTAAATATTGAATCCTTTGTCTTATACATGATGAGTCCATACCCTGATTTACAGATGAACATAAGAGGAAGTGCAAAGAGATTGCAACTAAGGCTAGAAGAGCATGAAGCACCAAGTCCCCTCCATCATCAACAAAATCACTATGAAAGACCGGCAAAAAGTGGCAATCGCTTACTTAGAATGATTGAATTCCTACAGCCATCAAGATGGGAAGTCACCTTATGTTGGATGGGCTATTTGTTCAAAGCTCTTATAAGGAAAGGTCATTCTGTAAATATTATTGAAAGCATGGCCTACATGGGCTACTTGGAAACACAAGCTCATCTCACAACTAAGTATGATCAAAAGAATGCAAACACAGAGATGGATGGGAAAGGTGAGAATGACTTGGAAACACAAGCTCATCTCACAACTAAGTATGATAAAAAGAATGCCGACATAGAGATGGATGGGGAAGGTGAGAATGAAAAAATTGGTTGATACAATAATGAGCAAACATCGATGAAGGTGAGGAATCTGACATTGAAGATGATGAATATGATAATAGTGATGTTGCCTCAGAAGATCTCATAAAGAGACGATGAACATATCTTTAGGTATGAAACCTTATCTTTATACTTTTATGCTTGTTTAATAAATCCCTTTTTTTTATTGAATTAATAGAGATGCGTAAATGTCATAACTTTTTTAACTATTTATAGTAGTAGGAGGAGGAGGACTCTAGAAGCTTATTTGAAGAAGAATGGGATGTAGCTAGCTCTCCCACTAAGATGAGTCATGAAAATATGACTATACTACATCAAATATGAAACCTTATCTTTATACTTCTATGCTTGTTTAACAAAGCCTTTAACTGGGATTTATAAATCTCATAACTTTTTTATCTTTTTATATGAGAAGGAGGATGTGGAGGGCATAGCAAGTGAAGAAGAATATGATGTACTCACTCTCTCACTAAGATGAGTCATGAAAATATGACTATTGTAGGAGGTTGGAAGTTCAATTAATGCTATGTTGTTAATTCTACAACAACCTCATACTTTTTCATTTGGTAAAGAGGATATTTTAATCCTCTTGAATCCTAAGAAAGAGGTTAATGACAAAGTCATTATAGCCATCCTCAGGTTTGATGCAAACTTTTCCTTGGCTTTATACTTTCTTATTGTGATTAAGCCTAACAAGCTAATACTGGGTTATATATATAGTAATGTTATAGCACAATTTCTTGAATTTATACAAAGAGTTTCATATATGCTTGATCCTCTTATTTGTGAAGTGCATAGCAACAAACAAAGTACCATATAGGATGTTTGCAAATGGTTGAAGCTTGTTCCTATGAATGAGGCACGAGTTATCATCACAACATGTTATGAGAAGTAAGTAGCAAACCCTTACAATTGTGTCAAACACAATAATTATTGTTTATTGATAATGCAACTCACATTGGAGTTTGGTGGCCATGGACATCTTTGCCAATTCAATAGCATCCATCCATGGCAATGTGTCAGAGTAAGTATAGACTACCTCTATTGTTAATTCCATATGATGCATCATATGCAATGCACACATTTACTCTTTTTATATGTTATGATGCACAGGTCAGCTCGAAAGTTGGCAGGTGCTATCGACGCATTAATTCAACAAGATAACTTAACACACCAAATAAAGTATAGTGACTTGACACAACAAATAGAGTATATAACATATCAGGTACCACATCAAAAAGATAACCACAGTTGTGGGTAGAGGGTCGGTTATAATTGCTTGTTGGTACTTGGTCAAATTTGTGAGATGCAAAGGGAGATCACACTATCAACATGTATAGACTTGCATCTGCATGCATTTGTAATATTTACCATTCAAGCATTTAGTATGGGCATCATTGTGGACCCCATCCCCCAAGTCAAATAGATAATGGCTCAAAGGAGTCTGAAATGAATGCTATCACAGAGACAAATAGGATTAAAAAGATCAATTCTATAAATAAGGCTGCATTGGAAGAGATGGGAAATTTTAGGGTTATGATTTAGCTTCTTCTAACATGCATGCATATATGTGCACACGTGTGTGTGTGTGTTGTGTGCATGTGTGTGTGTGTGTGTGTGCATGCGTGCATGTGTGTGTGCATGCGTTCGTGTGTGTACGTATATGTATATGTATAGGTATACATATATGTATATGTATACATATACATATATCGTATATTTTTCATAGCCATGTTAGGCATCTATGGTATAAACAAGATGAAACTTTCTAGGACTCTAATACTCTATGCAAATGATATACAATGGTTATGACAATTTGCATAGATCTTACACTAGATAAAATGAAGGTGTATCTAAAGTATTATAGGTATCTTAGATTAGATAAGTAGAAGACGTGTCTAGAGTATTATAGGGATGGAAAATAAGCACATAAAAAGATGAGTAGTAAAGAACTACTAGACATTCATTAGGGACCATTCAAATGATATTGGAGGAGTATGATACTTTGGACTTAAATTAAGATCAAATCTTTTACAAATTATCACAATTACATAGGTTAGGAGCACACAAGCATATATATATATATATATATATATATATATATATATATGTTATGGGACAACATTTGGTACGGCGCTTGGGCCCAATGTGACTTAGAGGCATACCAAGTCTCAATCCATTACAAGATATAAAGCCATGGATTTGACCTTACCAACTAAAAAATGTTTCACCTCAACGTGTGATAAAGAAATTTTATCCATTCTAAAACAAGACGCTATGCTACTCCAAATCCAATACCTCCTAGCTAAAAAATTTATGCCATCATTTATTACAATACTACCAAGTTTCATCTTGTTAGACCATAGATGCCCAGCACCGTTATGAAAAATTAATGTTGATGACCCACACCTATTCTAGTGTGTGCAACATAGTTCTTTTTAAACAAAAGACATGTATAGACCTATTTATGGGAAAAGATTTGATACAGTGCTTGGGGATGATGTGACTTAGAGACATACCAAGTATCATTCCATTAGTAGGTATCAAGCCATGTATTTGACCTTACCCTAACAAGATATTTCTTGCTGTAGTGCAGCAAAAAAAGGGTTGTCTAGCCTAAAACAATATGCTACACTACTTGAAATGCAATAAAGCCTAGCCATAATTGTTATGTCATCATGCATTAGATTCCTACAAAGATTTTTCTTCTTTTGACCATCGATGCCAAACATGGTTATGAAAAACCTTGAATGTTGGTGACCCTCACTTGTTGTAGTGTGTAGAAGGGGGACTTGTAAAATAAAAAGACATGTATATATCTATTTATAGGTCATTATTTGGTATGGGTCTTGTTGAGGATGGTGTAAATTGCACCATCTACATAGGGAATAGGGTCAAACCCTAGCCCTACCCCTAAGGGGTTCATATGTATATCTTCATGTTCATGTTCAATACACTTAGTGTATAGGTAGCTATATTGTGTGCACTCCTCTCTCTCTCTCCCTCTCTCACTCTTGCTACCATGGTATCAAAGTCAATGGTACTCCCACTCCCTTCATGAATGTCAAGCCCTCCTTCTGTGTGAGGCATCTTCCATTGAGAGAGTTTTTTGTTAGAGAGAGTAAAATCTCTTGTTCCATCAAGCATGCAAGCCCTTGCTTAGTCGAGGCAATAAGCCCTCCATGGGAGGCATATTCTTCTCTTTGAGAGTTCTATCTTATATAGCTAGTCTTCCTTTTCATTTCAGTTCAAAGCGTTTTCCATTCCACTTTGTGAAGCTCAAGTTACGGTGTTCTAAAATTTGTGGGCTATTTCAGAGATTTATGTCTAGATCATATTATTATCTTCATGAGTGGCTCTAGAACTTTGTAAGGTTTCTCATCACTATGAGAAAACTATGAGGAAAACCATTTTCTCTGATAGAGACTATTACTGGGGTCCTAAGACAGCTCCCAAGACCCCATCCCAAGGCATGAGAGTGTCTAGGTGCAAGGGGAGGGCCTATGACACATAAGGAGCTGTAGAGCCTCCCAAGAGACTTCTAGAATAGCCATAGGGCTAGTCAACCACCATGGATGACAGAATTTTCTCATTGCAATGACCTCTACAGAGTTTCATAGCAACAAGAGCCAAATCCACCAACAACCAAAGCAAATGGACTATCTCAACCTTCAACAACAGCAGAAGAGAATGCCTCGGCCAACATCGACTCCAAAGAGACAACTCTACTCCCTTGATTGGGGACTACAAGCAAGCTTCAAGCGACCCTTGCAAGCACCTCCATTGTGAAGATAGTGGGAGAGAGGGAAGGAGTCTCACTTGTAGCTTTCTCACATGCACAACGGGGGAATACACACATAGGTGGAGGTTGAAAATAGTTTTCCTCTTCTTAGTTGTGAAAGCCAAAAGAACTCTAGTACAAAGAAATAAAAGAACCCTATATGTGGCTCTCAAACCAAACTCAACTAACTAAGGTGGCATACTAACTGAGCCACAAACTAGAGTAGATAAGGATAGCTGTCATCTAGCTATTATTCATGGGCGGTGTACCAACCGCATCTGCAGCTAACAAGTCGGTGACATAAATTCACAATAGTCACCCTGGCATATCATGAGGGAAGCTCGATATCTCAACACTCCCCCTCGAGCTCAATCCCAATTCTTGTACACCAAGTAGGTCTCTGAACTTGCACAGCTTCTCTGTGCCCAATGCCTTCGTGAACATGTCAGCTACCTGATCCTCTATGCTGACATAAACTAGATCAATAAGACCTAGTAAAACTTTCTCCCGCACATAGTGATAATGCACCTCAATGTGCTTTGTTCTAGCATGATAGACTGGGTTATTTGCCAAGTGTATACTGCTCATGTTGTCACAATAAATGACAACTGGCCCATCTGTAGACTGATGCATATCATAAAGTATCTTATGCAACCAAGCTACCTCACATGCAACCATTGCTGCACCCCTATACTCAGCCTCTGTGCTTGAGAAGGCAACTATAGGTTGTTTCTTGTTGCTCTAGGTGACTGCAGCACTCCCAAAAGAGAACACATATCCACTGGTAGATCGTCTATCAGAAGTACTACCAGCCCAATCAGCATCAGTGTATCCATGCAACTGTATCTAAACCCCAGCCTCATAAAATAGTCCATACTACAATGTGGACTTCACATACCTGAGTATGCGTCTAGCCGCATCCAAATGCGGTTTCCTTGGAGCCTGCATAAACTAACTTACCAATCCAACAGCATAGCTTAAATCTGGCCTGGTAATAGTCATATAAATCAAACTTCCTACTATGCGTCTGTACATAGTAGGGTCTTCCAGAAGCTCACCTGCATCTGTGCTCAGCTTCACATTCTGCTCCAAAGGAACTGAAATAGGCTTACAGCCTATCATCCCATATTTGGATAGCATGTCCAATCCATACTGCCTCTGCAAGAGCTGTATCTGTGAAGATTGTGGGAGGGAGGGAAGGAGTCTCACTTGCGGCTTTCTCACATGCACAATGGGGGAATACACACAAAGGTGGAGGCTGAAAACAGTTTTCCTCTTCTTAGTTGTGAAAGCCAAAAGAACTCTAGTACAAAGAAATAAAAGAACCCTATATGTGGGTCTCAAACCAAACTCAACTAACTAAGGTGGCATACTAACTGAGCCACGAACTAGTGTAGATAAGGATAGCTGTCATCCAGCTATTATTCGTGGGTGGTGTACCAACCGCATCTCCAGCTAACAAGTCGGTGACATAAGTACACAACGGTCACTCTGGCATATCTCGAGTGGAGCTCGATATCTCAACACTCCCCCTCGAGCTCAATCCCAAATCCTGCACACCAAGCAGGTCTCTGAACTTGCGCAGCTTCTCTGCACCCAATGCTTTCGTGAATATGTCAGCTACCTGATCCTCTGTGCTGACATAAACTAGATCAATAAGACCTAGTAAAACCTTCTCCCGCATATAGTGATAATCCACCTCAATGTGCTTTGTTCTGGCATGAAAGACTAGGTTCTTTGCCAAATGTATACTACTCATGTTGTCACAATAAATGACAACCGCCCCATCTGTAGACTGATGCATATCATAGAGTAGCTTATGCAACCAAGCTACCTCACATGCAGCCATTGCTGCACCCTTGTACTCAGCCTCTATGCTCGACAAGGCAACTGTAGGCTGTTTCTTGCTGCTCCAAGTGACTGCAGCACTCCCAAAAGAGAACACATATCCACTGGTAGATCGTCTATCTGAAATGCTACCAGCCCAATCAGCATCAGTGTATCCATGCAACTGTGTCTGAACCCCAGCCTCATAAAATAGTCCATACTGCAATGTGGACTTCACATACCTGAGTATGCGTCTAGCCGCATCCAAATGTGGTTTCCTTGGAGCCTGCATAAACTGACTTACCAACCCAACAGCATAGCTCAAATCTGGCCTGGTAATAGTCATGTAAATCAAACTTCCTACTATGCGTCTGTACATAGTAGGGTCTTCCAGAAGCTCACCTGCATCTGTGCTCAGCTTCACATTCTGCTCCAAAGGAACTGAAATAGGCTTATAGCCTGTCATCCCATATTTGGACAGCATGTCCAATCCATACTGCCTCTGCAAGAGCTGTATCCCACTTGGTGATCTAATCACCTCAATGCCCAAGAAATAACGCAGCTCTCCCAAATCCTTCATCTTAAACTTCTGCCTCAATAGCATTTTCACATGAAGGATATCTTCGTCACTATCACCTGTGATGATCAAATCATCAACATAAATGACCAGCAGCATAATCCCTTTCTCTGTTTTTCTCACATAGAGTGAGAAATCTGCCTTGGAAATCTGAAAGCCAATAGTGACAAGATACTGTCCTATCTTGTCAGACCATGCTCTAGGTGCTTGCTTCAAGCCATACAAGGCTTTCTTCAACCTGCAAACAAACTCAGGATGAGTAGCATGAACATAACCTGCTAGCTGCTCCATAAAGACCTCTTCTTGCAAATCACCATGCAAGAAGGCATTCTTTACATCCATCTGATGTAAAGACCATCCCTTTGATGTAGCCATAGCAATGGCTGCTCTTACAGTTGCCATCCTTGCAACCAGGCTGAAAGTTTCTTCATAATCAATGCCATATGTTTGTGCATACCCCTTGACAACGAATCTTGCCTTGTATCTATTCACAGAACTATCTGCATTATGCTTGATCTTATAAACCCACTTACAACCAATTGCATTCTTGCCTTTAGGCAAAGGCACCAATTCCCATGTAGCATTAGCATCCAAGGCATCCATTTCTTCATCCATGGCTTTCTCCCATTTTTCATTTCCCATGGCTTGCTCAAAAGAAGTGGGTTCTGGTTCCTGTATCACTTTGACCATATAGGCATAGTGAATGGCTGTAAATCCATCATATTTCAGCCTATCCACAGGATACCTAACCCTAGTAGACCTGCGCAAAATAGGCTCACTACTAGGTGCTCTCAAAACATCCCTGGTCTTCCTTACTCCAGGTGTAACAACAGAAGGAATACCCAACTCATCATCAATGCTCTGTTCTGAGCCACTGGATTCACCATCCACACAAGAGTGACCTACATTCACATCATACATGGGCTGATCTACCTTCTCTTTTCCTTTTCGTGATATCTGCATACCACTCTCTGCATTGCTTTGAGGGGATTCTCCTGATCTCAATCTGCCTGTCCATGGCGAAGTATGTGAACCACTGGTAGAGGACACTCTAGGTCCACTGATATTTTGTGATTGCTGCTGTGCATTCTGTGCAGCATTACCATTTTGTGCATCTACATCAATCATCACATTTACTGGTTTATACCAGCTGCTCATCTCATCAAAAACAACATCTCTGCTCACTGTGAACTTACGTGTAGAAGGGTTATAGCATCTATACCCTTTCTGCTGCAGAGAATAACCAATAAAGATGCACTTCTCAGCTTTTGGATCCAACTTGGACCTCAGCTCATCTGGCACATAGACATAGGCAATGCAACCAAAAATCTTCAAATGAGAAATATCTGGTTTCCTACCAGTATACATCTCCTCTGGCGTCATGCCATGTATTGTTGCAGTGGGAGTCCTGTTCATTATATAGACTGCTGTAGCAACTGCTTCAGTCCAATAATAATCTGGTAGATCTTTTTCATTTAGCATAGCCCGAGATACCTCTCCAATATGCCTGTTTTTTCTTTCTGCAATTCCATTTTGCTGTGGGGTATGACTGCATGAATATTGCTGCTTTATACCATGCTCCTGCAAGAACCTTGCAAACTCATTTGAGAGGTACTCTCCCCCTCCATCTGACCTTAGGCATTTTATTTGCAGGCCTGTTTCTTTTTCAACCATAGCTTTGAAAGCTTTGAAGTGCCCAAACACTTCACTTTTCTTTTTCATAAAATACACCCACAGTTTTTTGCTGAAGTCATCAATAAATGTGACAAAATAGTGATAGCCTCCAATAGATGCAGCTTTTGTAGTCCACACATCAGAGTGGATTAATTCCAATAGCTTTTTACTCTCTTGAACATGCCTAGGAAAAGGTTTCCTTGCCTGTTTCCCAAATTGACAGGCTTCACAAATCTTGTGCATTTCTGCAACCTTGAATTTTGGCAATCCTGCAACAATATTTTGGGCTTGCATTGATTTAAGTCGCTGTATATTAACATGACCAATGCGTTTGTGCCAGATATCAATATCTGCAACTACACCGGTCCCATGTGCAAACATTGCTGCACTCAATTCAGGCATGTCTACATCCAACGTAAACATCCTGCCCTTCTTCTTTCCTTTTGCTATCAAGCGACTATTATTTTTCATATCCTCAACAAAGCATCCATGAGGATTAAATCTGACCTGCAAGCCCTGCTCAACCATCTGACCAATAGAAACCAGGTTCTTGGTGATGTTCGGGACATGAAATACATCAGACAAGTATTTCTTTTTCCCATCCTGCATAGACAAAGGAATTTTGCCAATCTGCACAATAGGATGTGCAGTATCATCACCAGTCTCCACAAATCCTAGCTTTTCCATTTTCCTTGCATCTTGCATCCATTCTGCATGACCTGTCATGTGGTTTGATGCACCTGAGTCAACATACCACACATCATTTTGTTCTTCTGCACTTGTCACAGAATTGGTCATATGCTGCACCATAAATAGATGCTCATTTCTATCATCACCCTGCCTGCTAGAAGATGCATAATTGCCTTGCTGCAATTTTCCATTCATAATGTCATTCTGCTTTTTGTAGTAGTCCTTAGCCATATGACCCATTTTGCCACAATAGTAGCATTCAACATTGCTGTTTGCATTTTGGCTTCTATGCCATCCACCACGACCTCTTTGGCTCCCCCTGCCTCTAGAGTTACCATGTCCTCCTGCATAGGACTGGTTTTCTTGCGTTTGCTGCATATTCTGATTTCTACCATGGCCTGCAGATCGGCCTCCTCTACCTCTGCCTCTACCTCTGCCAGCATTTGAGTAGAAGAAAGTTTCTTTTGAAGTTCCTGCTGAACAAGATGCACCCCCATTTCTCTGCTCTTCAGAAATTAGAAGAGCAATCAGCTCCTCAAAATCAAGAAATTTTTCACGGACGGCAATGGATGTCCGGAACTGTGCATAATCCTTTCCTAGACCATTCAAGGTCACAGAAACCCAATCATCATCATCCACTGGCGACCCAATGGAAGCAAGTGCATCTGCAATTTTCTTCACTTTCATGTGGTAGTCATTTATGCTCAAATTTTCTCTCTGCACATTGTGCAACTCCTATTTGAGTTGCATTTTCCTGGCTTGCGTATTTGTGCTGTACATTTTTGCCAAAGTATCCCATGCCTCCTTTGGCGTATTTGCATCCTGAATATGCACAATCATGGAGTCCGAAATGCTAATAGACAGCCAGTACATAACTTTCCTGGCCCTCTCATGCCATCCTTTGAATGCATGCATTTCCTGTTGATTGGGAACATTAGGAAGAACAGGTTCTTCTTCATTTCCTGTAATGAATTCCCAATAGCCTTTTCCCATCAAGAAATTCGTCATTCTAAACTTCCATGCCTGGAAGTTGTTCTTGTCAAGCTTTTCAGTGACAATCTATGAAAGAGAATCAGATGCCATTATAGAACACTGCAAAATATTCTGTCACTGCAAAAAAACACAGCTTTTACCTCACACGGGCAGATCTGCAAAACTGACGAAAGTGGTATTTCACCACACAGTCACTTCCTAGTGACGATTTTGCATCAACAGGCAATAGGCATGAATCTGCAACTCCCAATATCTCTGCACACAAGCATACGATGCAATTTCTACGGCACCTTTCCACCGAGTAGCCACGCAGTGGTCTCACAGCAAAAAATAGGGCCTTTATCTGAGTGCCTACGAAGAACTTCCGCCTTCAAAACGGGCCCCGAAATGGCCTCAAATCAGAAAAATAAAGTCACTCAAGGCTTCGCCCTCACCCGCAGCATATACTGCGCTCTCGCCACACCGCGAAGGGCGTCTCAATCTGGAACAGTGCACTCCTGCACTTCTGGCTGTGCTACCTGTAGAGATTTGCTCCCAAACTCGAAATAGGAAAGCAACACCGGTCCTCTTACCAGGACACCACGAGCTTGGCTTGCTTTCTTGAGCTCCTTACCACGAACAAGGCTCTGATACCATGTGAAGATTGTGGGAGGGAGGGAAGGAGTCTCACTTGCAGCTTTCTCACATGCACAATGGGGGAATACACACAAAGGTGGAGGCTAAAAACAGTTTTTCTCTTCTTAGTTGTGAAAGCCAAAAGAACTCTAGTACAAAGAAATAGAAGAACCCTATATGTGGGTCTCAAACCAAACTCAACTAACTAAGGTGGCATACTAACTGAGCCACGAACTAGTGTAGATAAGGATAGCTGTCATCCAACTATTATTCGTGGGCGGTGTACCAACCGCATCTCCGGCTAACAAGTCAACCGCATCTCCGACTAACAAGTCGGTGACATAAGTACACAACGGTCACCCTGGCATATCTCGAGTGGAGCTCGATATCTCAATAGTATCCCACTTGGTGATCTAATCACCTCAATGCCCAAGAAATAATGCAGCTCTCCCAAATCCTTCATCTCAAACTTCTGCTTCAATAGCATTTTCACATGAGGGATATCTTCATCACTATCACCTGTGATGATCAAATCATCAACATAAATGACAAGCAGCATAATCCCTTTCTCTGTTTTTCTCACATAGAGTGAGAAATCTGTCTTGGAAATCTGAAAGCCAATAGTGACAAGATACTATCCTATCTTGTCAGACCATGCTCTAGGTGCTTGCTTCAAGCCATACAAAGCTTTCTTCAACCTACAAACAAACTCAGGATGAATAGCATGAACATAACCTGGTGGTTGCTCCATAAAGACCTCTTCTTGCAAATCACCATGCAAGAAGGCATTCTTTACATCCATATGATGTAAAGACCATTCCTTTGATGCAGCCATAGCAATGACTACTCTTACAGTTGCCATCCTTGTAACTGGATTGAATGTTTCTTCTTAATCACTGCCATATGTCTATGCATACCGCTTGACAACTAATCTTGCCTTGTATCTATTCACAGAACCATCTACATTGTGCTTGATCTTATAAACCCACTTACAACCAATTGCATTCTTGTTTTTAGGCAAAGGAACCAATTCCCATGTAGCATTGGCTTCCAAGGCATCCATTTCTTCATCCATGGCTTTCTCCCATTTTTCATTTCCCATGGCTTGCTCAAAAGAAGTGGGTTCTGGTTCTTGTATCACTTTGACCATATAAGCATAGTGAATGGCTGTAAATCCATCATATTTCAACCTATCCATAGGATACCTAGCTCTGGTAGACCTGTGCAAAAAAGGCTCACTTCCACGTGCTCTCAAAACATCCCTAGTCTTCCTTACTCCAGGTGTAACAATAGAAGGAATAACCAACTCATCATCAACGCTCTGTTCTGAGCCATTGGATTCACCATCCACATAAGAGTGACCTGCATTCACATCAAACATGGGCTGATCTACCTTCTCTTTTCCTTTTTGTGATACCTGTGTACCACTATCTACATTGCTTTGAGGAGATTCTCTTTATCTCAATCTACCTGTCCATGGCAAAGTATGTGAAGCACTGCTAGAGGACACTGCAGGTCCACTGATATTTTGTGATTGCTGCTGTAAATTCTGTGCAGCATTACCATTTTGTGCATCTACATCAATCATCACATTTACTGGTTTATACCAGCTACTCATCTCATCAAAAACAACATCTCTGCTCACTGTAAACTTACGAGTAGAAGGGTTATAGCATCTATATGTGAAGATAGTGGGAGAGAGGGAAGGAGTCTCACTTGCGGCTTTCTCACATACACAATGGGGGAATACACACATAAGTGGAGGCTGAAAATAGTTTTCCTCTTCTTAGTTGTGAAAGCCAAAAGAACTCTTGTACAAAGAAATAGAAGAACCCTATATGTGGGTCTCAAACCAAACTCAACTAACTAAGTTGGCATACTAACTGAGCCACGAACTAGAGTAGATAAGGATAGCTGTCATATCCAGCTATTATTCGTGGGCGGTGTACCAACCGCATCTACAGCTAACAAGTCGGTGACATAAATGCACAACGGTCACCATCGCATATCACGAGTGGAGCTCTATATCTCAACACTCCCCCTCGAGCTCAATCCCAATTCTTGCACACCAAGCAGGTGTTTGAACTTGCGCAACTTCTCTGCGCCCAATGCCTTCGTGAATATGTCAGCTACCTGATCCTCTATGCTGACATAAACTAGATCAATAAGACCTAGTAAAACCTTCTCCTGACATAGTGATAATGCACCTCAATGTGCTTTGTTCTAGCATGATAGACTGGGTTATTTGCCAAGTGTATACTGCTCATGTTGTCACAATAAATGACAACTGGCCCATTTGTAGACTGATGCATATCATAGAGTAGCTTATGCAACCAAGCTACCTCGCATGCAGCCATTGTTGCACCCCTGTACTTAGCCTCTGTGCTCGACAAGGCAACTATAGGCTGTTTCTTACTGCTCCAAGTGACTGCAGCACTCCCAAAAGAGAAGACACATCCACTGGTAGATCGTCTATCCGAAATACTACCAACCCAATCAGCATCAATGTATCCATGCAACTGTATCTGAACCCCAGCATCATAAAATAGTCCATACTACAATATGGACTTCACATACCTGAGTATGCGTCTAGCTGCATCCAAATGCGGTTTCCTTGGAGCCTGCATAAAGTGACTTACCAATCCAACAGCATAGCTTAAATCTGGCTTGGTAATAGTCATATAAATCAAACTTCCTACTATGCATCTGTACATAGTAGGGTCTTCCAGAAGCTCACCTGCATCTGTGCTTAGCTTCAGATTCTGCTCCAAAGGAACTGAAGTAGGCTTACAGCCTGTCATCTCATATTTGGATAGCATATCCAATCCATACTGCCTCTTCAAGAGTTGTATCCCACTTGGTGATCTAATCACCTCAATGCCCAAGAAATAATGTAGCTCTTCCAAATCCTGTTAGCCCTCTCTACTCTGAAGACTAACTCGAAACGCACTACTGCGACAGATTTACATGCGTAATCGAACTTCAGAACTGCGTATGAAAATTCATAGAGTAGAACAGTGATCGACAGAATCATTCATGATAAAACAATAAGATAGATGCAATAGAATATCTGTATTACACTTCTCTGAGCAGTACAACACCGTACTCTCTGATACATAACAATGTTCCTCTTCTGATCACACTGATCCTTGCTCCGATCCTCATCAATGAGCCCCCTGAATGATCGCTCTCTTCTCTTTTATCTAACCGGCACATATAACTCCTTCACGGTTGCCGTGACGGTTGCCGTGCCTCTTCAGTTCTCCGCCTGGTCCTAGAACTTCCGTCTTTTCATATCTCACTATAAACTAGATACAACGTATTAATGATAATGATCTAAGGACTCCCCCCCTAGTTCCTCTTTGCTGCTTTTGCCCTTAACACTTGGCACTCCCGGTGAATCGGATTCCGGATCCGCATCCGAACCCACCGGTTCTTCGCTACGGTTCATCCTCGATGTCGCCACCATCATCGTCCGCCACCGCCGCTGCTGCCGCTACCGCCGCTGGAACTGCTGGAGCCGCCGGCGCCGGTACTTGTACTGCCGGAGCCGCTTGCGCCGGTCGAAGTAAAGGTAGCTGCTGCGGGTTGAGAGCATGGGCATCCACAAAAATTTGGAGCTGTCCATAGAAAGGTGGTGCCGCCGCCCCCGCCTGCTGAGCTCGTCTTCTTTGACCCTCCGCGAGCGACGGAGTTCCTGCTCGAAAACTCTTTCCGCCTCCGCCACTCCCGCTTCGTCCGGCATGTCTCCTGTGCCTTCCGGTAGACTCCCTTCGACTGGTTCTTTCGCGGAACTGGATGACTCCTGCGTAGCCGAGGGAATCTGATGCTGATATTGCTTTAAAACGGCAACCACATCGACCTCGAACAAGCTTACCAGCTCCGTATTCCTACTGAAGTAGTCATCCTCCTCTTTGACCCCCATTCCGTCCATCATATGGATACCTTCCGCCATCGTCGGTCGGAATGGTGTCCTCAGCCCTTGTTTGGTATGTACCGAGAGCTTCAGCTTCTTTTTTCCTTTCCGAATGGTGATGCGGTCGGATTGCCAGTCTTGTTTCACACGGGCCTGCCGCAACCACGGTCTTCCGAGCAATAACGGGTATGACCCGCTAATATCCTCCATCCGGAGAATCACCGCAGCGATTTCGAACTTCACGCCGCAAACCTCCATTTTCAATCCACGGAGCAATCCTAACGGCTGCACTCTCCGTTGGTCTGCCATCCGAACGGCGAAGGGTGCTGATTCCCATTTTGTGATACCCAATGGCACCAGCATTTGTTCGGACAGGATGTTGACCCCAGACCCTCCATCCAGCAACACCCCTCCCACACGGCTGTTCTCCAGTGTTATGGAAATTACCGGGACCGCTTCGTCAAAAACAGGAGGCTGTACTTCCACTTCAGGCTTTGCAGATCCGTCTGACGACACTTCCATTGTTACCGCTTCCATCTCCGACTCCATCGCCCTGACTGGTTCCGTCAATTGTTTGATGAGAGAACTCCGAAAATTGGGTACCAATGCTAACAATTGCTCCATTGTCATGTGTATTTGCTGTTTCCGCAAATCCTGCCATAAATCATATGGTTCAACACCCTCCTCGCCGGTCATCAGGCTGTCCTTCTGACTGGTAGGTAGACAAGTCGCTTCTGGCTGCTCTCCTTGCAGGCGCCTTGCCACCTTCGCACCATTCTCCGTCACCGAGACTGCCTTTTCCGCGCTCGGCCTAGGTAACACCGTTGGGGTTTTCTGGACCCATTCACCGACCGTCGACCGCACCTTTTGTTGTGCCTGCCAGTCCAACGCCGTAGGTCTCCCCTTCTCTTGCTGGGCCTTGTATTCCCGCACCTTTTCCTGGGATCGTGTGACCACGAGCACATCTCCGCTCGCACTTCCTCCCACTTTGCCTTCAACAGGGACACCCGCCGGTACTTCCGGTACTTCTTCGGACTTCGGACTAGGCTCCTTGCTATCCTGTTGCTGACTGGCATCATCGCATTCGATAATCAGAACCGCATTCACTGCTGGTGCGGACTTGCCGTCTCTGGATCCCCGGGTGGCTTCCTTTTCCGCCTTGTGGCGCTTGAATAATTCGCAATCTACCTTTCGATGTCCGGGTTGATTGCAATAAAAACATAGGAACGTCCGTTCCCCTGCTGGTTCATCTGCACCTGTTCCAGTCGTTCTCGACTGCCAAGGTCTTCTCGCCGGTGCGGCTGGTACCGCGGCTGGTGCTGCGGCTGGTGCCGCAACTACCGCCGCCACCGCTGGTGTCGGGGCTATTCGTGCGTTATAGCGGCAGATCTCCGTGGTATGCGTCGCTGTTTGGCAAATCGCACACCACCGCTCATTCAAACCGCATTCCTCTGCTAAGTGTCCTGCATTCCGGAACCGATTACACCAAGTATCCTTGCGAACTTTTGAAGAGGACCCTATTCCACTATCCCGGCTTTTGGCTCCGGCAGCAGATCCTTCCGGAAATGACTTCCCTGCCGCTTTTCCAGCCTTCCGCCTCATGGAACGTTTGTCCTCCTCCTCATCCGACTGATCCGACTCCTCCTCATTATCGGTATCGGAGTCTCCCTCAGCCTCCTCATACTTCACTTTTCCTTTCCTTCCCTTGGAAGTAAACAGAACTTGTTCCGCCCTCACCGCTGCTTGGACGACTTCTTCCAATGAAAGAGCTTCCAGATCCAACGATGCCAGGGACCTTTTCAATCCTTTATTCAGCCCCTCCATGAAGTAAGCATTTTGGATGGGGACTGCCGGGGTAGTTGCTGCATCGAGGCGGCGGATCAACGACCGAAACCTGGCCGCATACGCCTCCACTTCTTGGTTCTTCTGTTCCAGTCTCCCCAGTTTGGCCAGGACATGAACACGGGTCTTCTCCTCCCGAAACCGGAGCAAAAAGGCATCCCGCAGTAGATCAAACGTGGCGAAATGGGTAGCTCCATATTGCGCGATCCATACTGCCGCCTGCTTCTGCAGTGTCGGGATGAAAGTCGCCATCTTCATAAGATCTGTCGCCTGCACTGGTGGAGCCGTATTCACCATCCATGCCATCTCAAATGACAGTATATGTGCATCCGCATCCTCCTTATCCCGTCCCGAAAACTTGGGGTACTTCACCGTCATCCTGGGTACCAGTGGTGGAATAGCCGCGCTACTTACCGCCGGAACTCCACCCCCGCCTCCGCCTCCACCGCCTCCACCTCCCCTATCGGGATCTGGTGACGGACCTGGGGCTCCGCTTCCTGCAGGCACACCACCCCTCCGTCTCCTGGGACTCGGTGGTGGGGAATTCCGCAACGGTGACGCTTCGTCTTCCGGAGGAGTACTTGTTAAATCGAACGGGCTACTGCGTCCGGAGGATTCGCCTTCCTCCTGAACACCGGAAACGACTGGACCTTCCTCTCCTGGGATCAGCGGAGGTGTGTCAGAGCGGCTACTACTCTCACTATCCGTGAAGAAGCCGAAGAGAAGATCACGTTGAGCCACATATCTGTCATGCCGTTCCTCGCGGGTTGTACGTGCCGATACTGGAGTTGCAGGCTCCCGAGGCCGTTCCGGAGAGCGCGATGTTCCCCCTGGCGCACTCCCAGCGTCATTCATGCGCTAGTCCACGCACCGAGGAATCAGAGTATTACAGATGGGGAGCATCCAACCTCTCCGGGGTATCCACCGCGACGAACATGGAAATCTTCCGTGGTCGCCAAAGTGTTAGCCCTCTCTACTCTGAAGACTAACTCGAAACGCACTACTGCGACAGATTTACATGCGTAATCGAACTTCAGAACTGCGTATGAAAATTCATAGAGTAGAACAGTGATCGACAGAATCATTCATGATAAAACAATAAGATAGATGCAATAGAATATCTGTATTACACTTCTCTGAGCAGTACAACACCGTACTCTCTTATACATAACAATGTTCCTCTTCTGATCACACTGATCCTTGCTCCGATCCTCATCAATGAGCCCCCTGAATGATCGCTCTCTTCTCTTTTATCTAACCGGCACATATAACTCCTTCACGGTTGCCGTGACGGTTGCCGTGCCTCTTCAGTTCTCCGCCTGGTCCTAGAACTTCCGTCTTTTCATATCTCACTATAAACTAGATACAACGTATTAATGATAATGATCTAAGGACTCCCCCCCTAGTTCCTCTTTGCTGCTTTTGCCCTTAACAAATCCTTCATCTCAAACTTCTGCTTCAATAGCATTTTCACATGAAGGATATCTTCATCACTATCACCTGTGATGATCAAATCATCAACATAAATGACAAGCAGCATAATCCCTTTCTCTGTTTTTCTCACATAGAGTGAGAAATCTACCTTGGAAATCTGAAAACCAATAGTGACAAGATATTGTCCTATCTTGTTAGACCATGCTCTAGGTGCTTGCTTCAAGCCATACAAAGCTTTCTTCAACTCATAAACAAACTCAGGATGAATAGCATGAACATAACTTGGTGGCTGCTCCATAAAGACCTCTTCTTGCAAATCACCATGCAAGAAGGCATTCTTTACATCCATCTAATGTAAAGACCATCCCTTTGATGTAGCCATAGCAATGACTACTCTTACAATTGCCATCCTTGCAACCAGACTGGATGTTTCTTTATAATCAATGCCATATGTCTATGCATACAACATTGGAGGCCCATTAACCCGTACCTAATGTTCTCATTTAGGTGTGTCATTGGGTTGAGGAGAAAAAAATATTGAGTTTGACAAACATCATATTGAAAAAAGATGTCGAATCCTTAGGCAGCTGAGGTCGTGGTCCACTTACCTGCCACCATTCAAACAAACTAGGTGTTAGAACATCATAGTTACATTTAGGTAGATAGGTAATGCCTATTTTCTTTGGCTTGTTATTGGTTTACCTAGGAAAGATAACCATATGGATTCTTAGATAATTAAAAAAAAAATTTAGCCACAAGTGAAGTTTAAGTCACAAGTCGAGTAAGGAGCGAATGATTGCATGGGTTAAGAAGGGATTAGAGGAGGTATGGGACGATTAGTGGTCTTAGTATGTGGGGTGGTTAAAAAGAAAGTGTAAAGGGAAGATTTCACGGGGGTACATAAAAGAATAACTCATAGTAAGGGAAGTATACATGTGTGTGCACGTGTGTGTGTGTGTGCATGTGTGTGTGTGTGTGTGTGTGTGTGTGATATATTAACTAATCAAATTTATTTTTTTGTGTGTGTGTGTTTTAAAAACGAAACATATAAACAACACAGCACATGATGCTCAGATAAAGGTGGAAAAAACTTTCTTCATATTGTATTATGGATATATGAGTACAACTAGTAACAAATATCAAATCCATCCAGTAGTCTAGGTTCCGAGGTCAAGGTCCGCCTACCTACCACCATCCATAAAGAACCATTTGTTAGAACAATGGAGTTTTAAATGGGTAGATGAGTAATGCTTGCACACACTAGCTTGTTATTGGTTTAGCTAGGAAAAATAGACCCATCCGGACTCATATTTACAAAGTGAAAATGCTAGGTGGACAATGTGAAATGTTGGAGACACAAGTGTGGGCCTGCCATATAGGAGGCATGTTGAATGGCAATAATCTAGAAGCTATATTACCTAACCTTCCATATAGGAGGCATTGACCAGCATAGGAAAGGACTTTCTTAACAATAGACAATGCTCTAGCATTTCATGGAAAAGGTGTACCATAGGTTACCTTTTCCAAGTCAAAAGCACACCACGTCAAAAGCACACCACCCATATAGACTATCATATTGCATTGTGTCATAGCTTAGTGGATATATATGAATTGTTTAGGCTGAGAATGTTCTCACATTCTATACAATTATTATTTTGTTAAGAATCACTAGCTTGCCATCAAGGAGGCATGATAGATTATTAAGCCTTCCATGTAGGAGGCATCTAGTTCATACCCTTTAGCAAAGACATAGCCTTCCATGGTGGAGGCAACATTAGCTTTAGCCATAAAAATGAAGGGAGATCATAGAAGGGAAAAAAACCTTAAAGCACAATCATCTAGCCTTCAATAGAGGAGGCATGAAGAAATTAACTGTGTCAAATTAAGCAAAGACCTAGCCTTCCATGGAGGAGGCAATGTTAGCTTTAGCAGAAAAAAAGGACAATAAAAATGAAAAATGTATTAAAATCCACTCATCTATCCTTCCATAGAGGAGGCATGTTGCAATGGACTGTGTCACTGTGTTAGGCCCTCTTAAACTATCAAATCACAAGTAGATGCCTACCTAGGCAAAACGTGCAACTTGACCCTTATGAAGATGGGACTAATTAAAGTACAAATCCAAAAGAATTTCTTATTAAAGAAAGTGCAAGTTGCACTGAGGGATGCCACAAACTGGAGAACAAAAATAGTCTTATTAGCTCATGGAAGAGATAGTCCCAAGTTAGGTCAATACCAATGGAGTCTTAGTTTCTTAAGTACAACTAGTAACAAAATGTCAAATCCATCTAGTAGTCTAGGCGACTTTCTTAACAATAGACAATGCTCTAGGATTTCATGGAAAAGGTGTACATAGGTTAGCTTTTTCAAGTCAAAAGCACACGGCCCACATAGACTATCATATTGCATTGTGTCATAGCTTAGTGGGTATATATGAATTGTTCAGGCCGAGAATGTTCTCACATTCTATACGATTATTATTTTCTTAAGAAACACTAGCCTGCCATCAAGGAGGCATGATAGATTATTAAGCCTTCCATGTAGGAGGCATCTAGTTCATACCCCAGAGAGAAGACATAGCCTTCCATGGCAGAGGCAACATTAGCTCTAGCCACAAAAAAGAAGGGAGATAATAGAAGGAAAAAAAACCTTAAAACACAATCATCTAGCCTTCAATAGAGGAGGCATGAAGAAATTAACTGTGTCAAATTCAACAAAGACCTAGCCTTCCATGGAGGAGGCAACGCTAGCTTTAGCAGAAAAAAAGGACAATAAAAATGGAAAATGTACTAAAATCCACTCATCTATCCTTCCATATAGGAGGCATGTTACAATGGACTGTGTCATTGTGTTAGGCCCTCATTAAACTATCAAATCACAAGTAGATGCGTACATAGGTAAAACATGCAACTTGACCCTTATGAAGATGGGACTAATTAGAGTACAAATCCAAAAGCATTTCTTATTAAAGAAAGTGCAAGTTGCACAGAGGGATGCCACAAACTAGATAGACCAAAAAAAGAGTCTTATTAGCTCATGGAAGAGACAGTCCCAAGTTAGGTCGATACTAATGGAGTCTCAGTTTCTTAAATTTTTGGAATTTCGGGGAAGAAAGGGTCGTGTTCTAGCATTCGTATAAGCATGATGCATTTTCAATCCGCCTTTACTAGCCTCTTCCAATTTTCTAGCCTACTCCATTTTTTAATTGATGAAGGCAATAGTGGCAGGATCCTAGTTAATGGACATATAGGCCATCTTTCGAGGTGTATGAGTGCAAATGTGTCCTAAAAAGAGATGTCCATTTGTCAGTCTAAAGGGTAAGAAGGCAATAGTAACAAAAAAATGCTATGGGGACATCATGAAATGTTGGAGACATAAGTGTTGGCAAACCATGTAGAAGGCATTATGAATGGCAATATTTTGGAAGCAAAATTAGCTAGCCTTCCATATAGGAATCATAGACCGGCATTTAAAAACATACACTTTTCTAACAAAATACAATGCTTTAGCATTTCATGGAAAAAATGTTTTTTTTTAATGTAACGAAAAAAATGTAACATAGGTTAGCTTTTCCAAGTCACAAGTAAACAACCCAAGCAATCATACAGTAGAACATTACATTGCATCATCGCTTAGTGGTTACTTATGAATTGTTTTATGTCGAGAATGTATTTACATTCCATGTAGGATGTATTCATACTATAATTATATCAATCCTGGCCTTCCATAGAGGAAGCATGATAGGCTATTAAGCCTTCCATGTAGGAGGCATATATCACATAAAAGCATTCAAAGACCAAGCCTTCCATGGAGGACTAGGCAACCTTAGCTCATCAAACAAGAAGATAACAGACGGGAAGCCCAGTCTCAATTTTTGGTCGGAAAGGGCAAATTATTCTTTTTGTGATATTTTGTGCTTCAATTTCTGCTGAAGGCCTTTTTTGGTAGCGTTCGTGAAGAGGTTCAATAATAGAGCTATTTTTAAAGTCAGCTTGCATTAAAAAGGCTACTTGGTTTAAGCGTCAAGAAATTAGTTTAGATCAATTTTGTGAAGTTTCAGATGTTCACCTATTACAGCAATCTGGAGTTGATACTGCATAGCCAAGAATGTAAAGTTTGGTATTGCATTAAGAGGATTCTTCTTACCTTGTAGCCCATCTATTGAACCATGAGTTGTCTTATTTTCTCCTTTTAATGCTGATTAGCTCCCATAGACTGAAACCATGAAATAACAAGTGATATTGCTAGCCCAGTTTGAGCTCCTCGCTTTGTCTGCAAGCCATTCTGCAAGGGGGGCAGTCTTGGAAGAGGTCAAAATGAGTTGCTAGAAAGGCAGATCACTCTCAAGGTGAAGGAGAGTAGATTTCCTTGGTCCTCACACTTCCTTATTTACTATACCTCGCCGCCATTATCAATTTAGTGGTCCCAATAATGGCAATTTGCAGTTTGTCAAGTTTCAAATTATAATGCATGTACATCTATGTGTACATGCTCCATCCCCAATAGTCAAAAATGTACTAGAGGGTTTATTAGAGGATCCAAAGTAGAAGTCCATATAGGAGGCTCATAAGGTCCCAAGGGGTTGCAGTGGTCCCCAAGGGTAATTGGCTATTAAAGTACATCTGACACATGTCATGTCCTACTTAATGACTTCTTACTGTCTATTGTCACATGGGGTGTTTCAAGTGGATTACAACTTGGAGTGGCACTTGAGTACAATACGTCCTTCCATAACAATCAAATAACTATCCACATGTGAAATTACTCTCCTCTTTACCCGTCCCCTTGTGTTTCCACCCCCCCTATCCTCCCTTTTTTAATTATTAGTACATTTTTTAGCTATGTTTAGTTAGGGGGACCTATTTCATATGTTTAATTCCATACATATGAGGCTCTTATGTGCTTTACAAATATATGAGGCTCATGTATGCTTTTCGAATTCTGATTTTTGGGGCAAAGAAGTGGAGCGTGTGTCCACTTAGATGTCAAATCTTTGTGTGCATTACTAGCTACGCATTGGTATCTATATGTAACAACATATAAGGGGAAAGAAAAGTTTCCTTTATAACTAAATTTTTAGCTTTTGGTAGTTGAAATTAGCTATACTTACAACATGATTGGAATAAATTATCAATCGTGCCAAAAGTACATGTTGAACCCTTAAAGATAAGAATGCAATACAAGATGCATTTTATAAACAAACTCATGTCCAACACCTAATTATGATGGTCAACATGATACCCATTTTATATGAAAAGTGTAGTACATGGGCAAGCATTTGATTTATCCTTGCGATGTGCAACATGATAAGAATAAATTAAATTTGCAATCTCATATGCAAAATAACATTATCTTAAAATCTTAAATGTTACCATGCAACGTCAAACTCATCTTGAAACAAACTCATGCTAAAGCACTTAACTATGAAGACCAAACATGACACCTATTGTAAATGAAAGATGAATAGAAAGGCAAGCATTTGAAAAGTACCCTTTTCTTAAAATCTATACTTTGTAAAAAGGGCTTCACCCTTTTGAACAAAAAATTAAGTGGCCAAAAGATGGACAGAAAAAAGTTGAACAAAAGTATGGGCAATTAAGGACTAGACATAAGGACCTAGATATAGGAGCAAGTACAAGAATATTCCACAACAATAAGGAGAATAGTAGAAAAAGAGTGGTTAACATCCTCCAAAAGACTAGGCAAAAGAGACAACATTGTATATTTTAAAGGATAGAGCAAAATGAAGGATAACCATAAAAAGATCCGAACTTGAAATAGGAAGGATGCAGGAATTCCACATAGGAGGAGTGTGATCTCCCCCATGCTTTGTTGCTACCCTTTTTTTATGGGTAATATACTCACTCTCAAAATTGTCCTTCTCTTTTTGGCTCATAGAAAGAAACATTGTGCTCTGCACCATCCATCTTTTCGCTTTTCTGATGGTCCACTCGTCCACCTACCTTTGCCACATCATTAACTCCCCCTACCTAAACAAAAAGCATGCTTTAGTCATGTGTGCCTTTCCAATCCTCTTCCATCTCTCTAAAAGTAATACTCTAACTAGTCAATTGTGTATTTTTTGATGCATAGCGGGCATACGTGGAAGTGAGTGGGTTGTACACAAGTAGGTCACTTTCGACCTTCAAACTTGAAAAACCCAAAGAACCTAGCCATAAGAATACAGATTCAAAAACACCCTTAAGCTTTTCTTTTTCTTTTAATAAAAAAACCCCACCACATTCAACCTGTAGCCTAGGGAGAGCCTAGGTTTTATTGAGGGCAAACTGCCCTAGACTAGTAGGCATAGGGTCACTAGTCGAGGGTTGAACACACACACACCCTAGATACATGGACCCATCTGGACCACCACCTAGGAACCAGGCCATCAATGTCTACTTTTATGTCCATAATTCAACATGAAGTAGATGACCTACCTTGTGTCTTTTAAATATGAGACACCCTTGTCTCACTCCTAGGAACACTTTGCTCACTTATTGGCTCTCATTGGCTCTCTTTTTCTCTCTAGCACACACACACATTGGCTCTCATCTCTCTCTCTCTCTCTCCACACTCACACATTACTCTCTCTTACACTCTCTCATTGGCACTTTCTCTTTCTCTCTCACTCTCTCATTGGCTCTCATCTCTCTCTCTCTCACTTAGTGGCCTCTCTCACACACGTAGATGAAGGGCTCACCCATGTTCCCGAGAGTTACATCCGTTCCCTCCACCATCGCCCAACCTTCCCTCAGTTTTATGATGCAGATCAGCTTCCCGTCATCGACCTCACCTCTTTGGACAGTCGTGGTACCGGCAGAGACCAAGTAATCCACCACATACGCCGCGCATGCCAGGATTGGGGCTTCTTCCAGGTCTGCGTTTGGGTCACCCTGCCCGTCTTGCAGCTTGCTAATACACCTAAGCTCACCACTTTAAGATCTGGCTTTCAGGTCATAAATCATGGCGTCCCGTTACCTCTAATGCATAGGATTCAGGCAGCTGCTCGAGAGTTCTTCGATCGACCGGCAGAAGAGCGAATGCGATTCTACTCGGACGATAACAACAGAGAGATGGTATACGTTACTAGCGTCAATCGACGTCACGAAACGATTCATGAATGGAAGGATTCGTTGCGGTTTATGCCAGATCGTGCGGAAAGGCGACCGGTGCAAGCCCATAGAAGATGCGTTCGTTATCAACGTAGGAGACCAGATCCAGGTATGTCACCTATCGTAAATGCTCACATGCTATGTGTTTTCAGTAAACTTCTGAGATGTAATTAGGACGATTGTCCGATTGTTGTGCAGATCCTGACGAACGGCAGATACGAGAGCGTGGAGCAATGTAAACAAGCCGAGACGTTCGATTGCCACCTTTTTCAGTCCCTCCACGGATGCAACGATTGCTCCGCTTGAAGGCATCATCCAAGAGAACAATCCACCGCTATATAAGCCGGGATTATCTTCAAAATTTCTTTAGAATCAAGACTGGCCTTGATTTTGCGAGGATCACTCGTTGAACTCCCATTTTATTTCATGTGGATCTCTTGAGGCAGTGCTCTTGGCACCTTATATCACTTTTGATATTGGATAAACAATCCTAATTTATTAGATTGAAATGTGGATCTTTTTCCTAAGACACTTCCAATGCATGTGCTTTTCTAAAAAAAAGGAGTTCTCTTGGCACCTTCTATTATTATTAATATTGGATAAACAATCCTAATTTATTAGCACTCGCTCATAAGAGGTAGTGCTATATTGGAAAATCTCCTTTATGCATTTCCAACTGTAATTGTTTTAATTTTAATTGAGTTGGACAAGCCCGATCCTTCTGCAACTTCACAAGCATAAGTGCCTTACCATGATTAAGAGGTCTTTGCAAATTTTCATGACCATCTCATTTAATTGAGTTAGAGAGGCAGATCCTTTTGAAGTTCACACAAGTATAAGTGCCTTACTCATTAAGAGATCTTTGCAACTCCATCTCACATAGAGGTATGATATGTGTAGTAAAGCACAATTTTTTAATAGATATTATTAACTAGAAAAGAATTCAATGCATGAGGCTAGACGCTAGGCATGGCGACACTCGAGGGCCATGGAGGAAAAGGGAACATGAGGGAAGAAGTGTTAACATAGGTGGAGAAAAAGGATTAAGGGGGTGGGAATGAAGAGGGGGACTATGGCACAAGGGGGAAGGAAGAGGGGAAAGAGGAGCATGTACATGATGGGAGGTGGAATGTACAGATGGAGACATCAAGGGAAGAGAGTCATGCTTTATTGGAAAGATGGGGAGGAAATCAAAGTACTAGCTAGGTGGCTTTACAAGAATGAGCGTGTCCCATCAAGGAATAGCCCCCTCCTTTTATAGCCAAGAGAGGGGGTCTCTCCCAATAAATGCATCCTCCCACATGCATGGTGTGTGTGGAAGAGTCTCCCATGTGGGCTAGGTGGTTACGCACTCTCAATTGTGTGCGACAACCCTTTGCCTCATTTTTCCACATAAATCAACCCCCATGTCCCAAGTCTAAGATACTCCCTTGCTCTCTCCCCAATTTTATAATATGTTTAAACATCTAGGAGGATAAGTGAAGGGTTGGCACAAGGAATCTTGCCACCTCATCCTACTTTCCCATTATTTAACTTGCATTATGTAGATTGGACTTTTTACACACCCCCCCCACATGGGCCTATCCTACATGGAGGGAATAGTCCAATATAATATCCATCTCCACCTATTTTATATTACTTCTTCCATGGTCCTTGGGCCATATCTCACTAAATGCAGGAGTAGGATCACCTACGTAGAGGGATAGTACATGGAGGAACCATGCCACCTTAACATTTTATATTATTACTACCATGGATTATGTACAACACACCTTATGGGTCCTCTTACGTGGAAAGCTGGCACATGGTCATGCCCTGCCACCTCAACCCTGGGCCTTATGCACACCATATTTTATTATACTATTGCCACACATACAAGCACACACACATATTTATGTCTTTTACTTTGGTCAATTTTATCCATAACAATCCCCCCCCCCAGGTAGGGAATGCACAGCATTTCCATGCATGGGACCATCACGCACAAAGAAGGGCTTGAGATAAATGCTTGTTGATCACCTTCTTGCCATATGGCTCATGTAGCTCTTGAACTTATACAGACCCATTGCTACGTTCCTGATGACTTTGTATGGACCAGTCCACAATGGCAGGAACTTCTTATCCATTTGGTGGTCCAATCTGTTATCAAAGCATAGCAAAACATCCCCCTCAGCAAAGTGTCTTTCCCATCCCTAGTTGTAAATTTTAGCATCCAAGCAGGCCTTTTGTCGATTCTTTTGGATCTCTGTTTGATGTAGTGCAAGGCATCTGGTTTCATCTAACTTGTGCCAATCTCAAGGCTGGGATCTCTATCTCTAGGGGTAAAATTACCTTAGTACTATACACCAACTCAAAAGGAGTGTGACCTGTAGATGTTTTATGAGTAGTGATGTTAGCCCACACCGCTTCTATGACCTTTTAATCCCACTGGCTCCTATTTCCTGTGGCCATTTTTCACATGGATTTACAAAGGAGACCATTGGTCCGCTCCGTTTATCCCATGGATGCCGGATAATAGATGTTAGAAGTGTGATGATCAATACCCATGCGATCCATGAGCAACTCCAATGCTTCATTTAAGAATGGACTCCCATGGTCAGACACTATTTCCATGGGTGTCCCAAACCTTGTGCAGATATGTTCAAATATGAAATTTGAAACTGCCTTACCATTTGCAGTGGGGAGGGTGATAGCTTCATCCCATTTAGTGACATACTGAGTGGCTACCAAAAGATACTTCTTTTTGCGAGCATATGGGTAGGGACCCAACAAAATCTATTTCCCACTTCTGAAATGGATGGATGGACATCACTGGGTAATGTTGCCCAGGATGCAAATCCTTCCTACCAAAGAATTGGCATGGTTCACAAGTTTTGCAATACATAGTGACATCCTTGAACAAGGTCGGCCAATAGTACCCAGCATGTAAAATCTTCTTAGCTGTATAGTCACCGGCATAGTGGCCTCCACAAAATCCATCATGATAATGCTTCAATACCTTAGGTACTTCATCTGCATCAATGGCCCGCCGTCTTAGTACCCCATCCATGCCTTGACGGTACAACACCCCATCAAAGAGAGTGTAGCACCTACTATATCTACAAATCTTCTTTCTCTCATAGCTAGTATTTTCTGGAGGAAAGGAGAAAGTAGTCAGAAATCTATAGATACCACCATACCATGGATCCCCAACTTCTATGGCTGCTACAAGGGTTATATCGACGCACTCCTCTAAATCAATTAAAGCATTCTTTACGTTGGAACAACCCCCCTTTACAATTTTGAAAGAAAAATCATATTCTTATAGAACTACTAGCCATTTGGCCAACCAGCCCATGGGATTTGGTGATTGAAGAACCTGCTTTGCAAGACCATTGCTACATATTATAATGGACTTTCCAATGACATAATGCTTAAATTTCTCAATGCATAACACCAAAGACAAGGCATGTTTGTCATCCTCAGAGTAAAATCGTTTAGCTTCGAGCAATTGTCGAGAAGCAAATCGAATGGGATACATGAACCGATCCTCCCCTTGCTGGAGAAGAATACCCGCTAGAGTGTGCTCACCAAACCTAGGATTGATATAGAAAGTCTTTGATCAATCAAGATTGCATAGAATGGGTTCTGAAGCCAGAGCACTCTTGATTTGTACAAACCCATGATCACAATCCTCATCCCAAGAGAAATCAACTCCATCTTTTAATAGCATGGTCATGGGTCACGTCAAAGCAGCATATTAATCAATGAAGCAGTGATAGTATCCTGCTAGATTGACAAATGAGTGTATTTGACGTTTGGTTGTTGGCGGGGAGAGCTTGAGGATAGCTTCTACCTTCTTGGGATCAGGCTTGATGCCCTCGGATGAGAAAATATGTCCCATAACCTTCCTTGAGTGGCTCCAATGGCACATTTATCAAAGTTGAGGCTGCCATTTGCATCATTGACCCTTTGAAAGGCCAACCTAACCTTCATGACATGCTCCTTATGTGCTGAGAATATATAGAAATCATCCAAAAACACCAACCCCCAAATAAGGAGCAAACACCATCTGCATAAATCTTTGAAAGGTAGCAAGAGCATTGGTGAGGCCAAATGGCATTACTTTGAATGCAAACATCCCCCAAGATGTGGCAAATGTGGTTTTAAGCACATCCTCCTCAGCAATTCTAATTTAATAAAACCCGAAGTAACCATCACAAAAATTATACATCTCATGACCACTTACCTTCTCAAGAATGAGGTCTTGAAAGGGTAGAGGATGATGGTCCCTCTAGGTGGCTGCATTGAGTTTCTTATAATCGATGCAAACCCACCACTTGTTTTTCTTTGTGGTGACTACCACTAGTGAAACCCATTCAGTATTGTGAACCGGGACAATAAACCCAGCCTCTACAAGCTTTTGTAACTCTAAGCATAAAGCGTCAGTCTGTAGGGGCCCTAATCTCTGATACTTCTAAGCCACTGGCTTAGCATCAAGCTTTAGCTCTATCTTGTTTCTATGGCAGTCACATGGCAAAGGTGGTGGTAGCTAGTTGTGAAGAGGTCAGGGAAATCTTTGAACATTTCTAGGAACTCATCTTTCTCACTCGGAGTGAGGTCAGGGGAAAGCATAAATTCAAGCTATTGAGGACTAGATGTTACCTTTTATGCAGGTGGTAGGGTCGGAGACACCCCCATCATGTAAACTTCCTCCTCTGAGGACTCCTCCCACTGGTCTAATTCTTCCATTGATTCAGACACCGATGATGAGAGAGTATCACTGTCTTGCTCCTCTTCTTGTTCTAGTTCTATGGCACTTGGTTGCACTGGGATCTTCTCTTAGAAGCACCAAAAGACATGTGTCCTATCTTCCAATAGCTCACTGCATCACTCTTTTTTAACCATGGTCTCCTGAGTATGGTTGGATAACTCATGCCTATATCTTCAATGTCCACCACATAGAAATTGACGGTGCTAGTCAACCCATTGACAGTGATGGGCAAATCCTCAATGACTTCCAAGGTGGTGAGTCGTCAACCATCTGCTACCTTGATTCAAGTGGAGGAATGCCTTGTGCATTTCAAATTCAATTTCTTCATGATACAGGGCACCATGATATTACGTGCAGCTCCCCCATCGATACACACACTTTTGACATGGCAATTATCTATGATGACATCTATTGTATGCGGGTGCCGATCAATTTCTTCAGAGATACAAGAAACCTCTTGTACCTTTCCCTTTTTCTTGCTCTTCCTTGTGGAGAGCCCTTGCTATAACTCACGTCTCACCTTAGGGCTTAATGCTATTAGTTGAGGAAGCATGATGCTCAAAGACTAATGAGAAAGGTCTTGAATGACCGATTAGTCTTCTTGCCTTGAGCCAATAGGAAATTTGAGGGCGACCACTTACTCCTGCAAGATCTTTTAGTCTTCTTTGTTGGTGGGTCTACCATCTCAGCATGTAAGGGCTCTGAGAAGGACACCTTCCTGGGGTGGCCTGGGTTTGCCGAGGTGGTACAACTTCTCTTCCTGAGGTCGTGATCATGCTCATTCGTGGCTTGCGGCTTTGTTGGGGCGGTGCTTCCACTCACTTCATGCATGATTGAAGTACAAGATTCAAGTGCCAACTATATTTTGAGCTTGAGGGATATTCTTTTACCTCTTCAAATTGTTGGCAAAGTTCCAATGCTTGTTGATGTCATGGAACCAAGCCTTCACTCTGCACCTTCCACCTTCCATTAACTTATTCACACACGAGTTGAGAATCTCCTTGCACATCAAGTTGCTTGATGCAATGTTCTTGTGCCTTTTGTAGCCCAAAAATAAGTGCTGAGTATTCATCTTAGTTGCAAGTACATGCTGGTGCAGACTTGCTATAACAATACACCTCACTGCCTAGTGAAATGAGCTTCACACCCACACTAGCAGCCTTGGTCGAAGGTTTGTATGCACCGTCAAATTGGAGGAGCCAAGATGTCATCACACCAAGAATAAAATCCGGACATCCCAAGTTTCTCAGTAGTCCAAGATAGGTAGAAGGAGAGGGTGGAGAGAATTCAATACTTGAGCAAGCCGTTCAGCACCAAATAAACTTGCAATCCTTTGTTGATAGTTTATCTTTAGACCAAAAAGAATTACAATTTGAAGCTCAAAATGAGGCACAAAGGGTTGGTTAGGTACAAAGGGATTCCTTGGTCAAAACATTACCAACCATAGCCGCGAGCCCTAGAAACCTTTGTAATGAGATCAAGAAGAAATCATTCAAGACGAGCTTATCCATAGGAGTTAATAAGCAGATGCGACAAATCTCTTGGCAAGCTTGGGGAACATCCCACCCTTCGAAGAATGTCACCCTTTTAATTACCTCGGATGCAGCAAGTAGCTCGATCACCACACAATGAGTAGAATTGAAATTAAAGTCCTCCCAATGTATCACTAGTTCTTCACCTTGAATCATCCATGGTGTATCATCCCACCCGTCGTCTCCTTGAACAATGTATTATACAATCAGTTGTTGAAGATCGACATGAAGATCAAGAAAGAGATCTCGCCAATTGGTAGCCATAATGGGCAGAGGACCAAGCACCAAATCCTTGAACTCGTCGAGAAGTAACATAAATATCCACCCTCCTCATGTGGCATGTGTCCAAGGAGTAAACTTGAAAAAGCTCAGAATCTATGATCTAGTATCAGATATGAAAAGAGCACATGAAATGAAGTACTTTTGCTTTTTACAATACGAGGAAAATTCCTACAGTTAGAGAGATAAAATTCATGAGATTTCACCATATAAGCAATATCATTACACTTTCATCACTTCTTATTTGCTGGCCCATTGGTAAGTCTTTCTTTTGTGAATGGGGAGGTCTTGGATTCAATTCCCACTCCTCAATAAAAAGAGAGGAGATGAGAGGAGAAGAGAAGAGAAGGAGAAGAAGAAGAAGATAGAAGGGGGGGCGCAAGGTCTCTTGTAGATGCAAAAGAGCAGTTTTATGTGGCACCACATAGAAGATGCATAGAAGTGATTTTGCAGATGCGGTCGACCAAAAGACGCACAGAAAACCGTAGGTGAAAGGTCCAGAAACTGAAAAGTTCTGCAACCACAGAGACAGAGAACTAGAGCAGAAGACATGCAGATTGGAGGCATAGAAGCAAAGAACTGCACATGCAAGGTGCTACAGAACTACACCCAGCTGTAGGAGTAACAAATTTTATGCCACTAGCCATGGAGATTTCGATCTCAGCAACCACACCAGTTCTATTAACTAGAAAAGAGTTCAATGCATGAGGCTACATGCTAGGCATGGCAATGCTGCAGGGCCATGGAGAAAAAGGGAACGTGAGGAAAGAAGCATTAACATAGGTGGGGGAAGGATTAAGAGGGGTGGGAATGCAAAAAAGGACTATGGCACAAGGGGGAAGGAAGAGGGGGAAGAGGAGCATGTACATGATGGGAGGTGGAATGTAGAGATGGAGACATCAAGGGAAGAGAGTCATGCTTTATTGGAAAGATGGGGGAGAAATCAAAGTACTAGCTACGTGGCTTTACAAGAATGAGCGTGTCCCATCAAGGAATAGCCCCCTCCTTTTATAGCCAAGAGAGGGGGTCTCTCCCAATAAATGCATCCTCCCACATGCATGGTGTGTGTGGAAGAGTCTCCCATGTGGGCTAGGTGGTTACACACTCTCAATTGTGTGCGACAACCCTTTGCCCATTTTTCCACATAAATCAATCCCCATATCCCAAGTCTAAGATACTCCCTTGGTCTCTTCCCAATTTTATAATACATTCAAACATCAAGGAGGACAAGTGGAGGGTTGGCACAAGGAATCTTGCCACCTCATCCTACTTTCCCATTATTTAACTTGCATTCTTGGACTTTCTACACCTCCCCCACATGGGCCTATCCTACATGGAGGGAATAATCTAATATAATATCCATCTCCACCTATTTTATATTACTTCTCCCATGGTCCTTAGGCCATATCTCACTAAATGCAGGCGTGGGACTGCCTAGGTGGAGGGATGGTACATGGAGGAACCATGCCACCTTAACATTTTATATTATTACTACCATGGATTATGTACAACACACCTTATGGGTCCTCTTACGTGGAAGGGTGGCAATGGTCATGCCCTACCACCTCAACCCTGGGCCTTATGCACACCATATTTTATTATTTTATCCATAACAATATGTAAGTCCATCTTTGCATAGAGGTATGATATAAGTGTAGTAAAGCACAATTTTTCAATAGATATGTACAACACATGGTTGAAAATGGAAAATGTGCATGTGTCACTATAGAAGTAATATTAAATCATTTTGAAATTTTGCAAGTATACGGCAATATTTCATTTTAAGGTCTCTTCAATATTTTCATGACCATTGGATACATATAGGTATGGTATAAGCATACCAATACATAATTTTTTTGCAATTGTGCACCATGGAGGCACCATGTATAGTGGGAAATGATGAAATGGGCATGTCCTAGTATATAAGTCATGTTCGATCCTTATAAATCTTTCCAAGTATAAGCTCCTCACCCATTGAAAGGTATATTGCAAAGCTTCTTAACCATTGCACACGTAAAGATTTGGTATAACCAGATTGATTGCACAAATATTTGGCAATTCTATATGATGCATGGTCGAGAATGAGGAAATGTGAATCTCCCATCAAGTCATGCCCAATCCTTATGAAAGTTTGCAAGTATGGCCATACCCATTTAGAGTTCCTAGAAATTTTTCATGACCATCACACACATAGAGGTATGGCATAAGCATATTAACATATAAGTATGGCCATACCCATTTAGAGTTCCTAGAAATTTTTCATGACCATCACACACATTTGGTGTTATATAATACTATGCATCCTTGACAATGACAAAATGTGCATGTCCCACCATACAAGTGATGCCCTATCCTCAAGAAAAATTGCAAATGTAAGGGTTTGTAGAATAGGTTTTATGGGTTTAAGTGTTAGGGGCTAGGGTTAATTGGTTAGGGTTTTCAAGTCTTAGAGTTTGGCAATTACATACCGTGTCTGGTTGAAAATGAAAAATGTGCATGTCCCACCACGCATCAATGAAAATGAGAAATTGTTCATTCCCTTGATGCAAGGGATGTCCAATACTCACCTCACCCTATCATAAGCTTTCTTTAGATCAAGGTTGAGCATCACAAGGGTCTATTGTCTTGTCTCACTCAAGGATCAATCAAGAGAAGGGTCGAATAATCATATATTTAGGCTGCCCACTGGGAGACCAGGTTTTTTTCAAGCAAAAAATTGATTGGGTTTATCATAACATCAAAGGAAAGCTTGCAAAGTAGACAAGGAAAACGATAGCACTGGCAAGTAGGGTCACTATAGCAAAAGATGTGCTAGAATCTTTGTAGGTTTATGTACTTTCACTTATGCCCTTTGCAAAGACAAATCTCAAGAAAATTGATAAGGCAATTGCTGACTTTATTTGGGAGAATAGATCACATGGGTCATTGTTTGCTTGGGTGTAGCCATTTTTGGTGAGATTCAAGGGATTTTCTGTATGTAGGTATCTTGCATGACCCATAACTTATGCATTTCTCAATGGATTTCAGCAAACTTTGTTTCAAGTTGTAATACACATTCCAAAATGGAGCATGAGACCAAAAAATTATGAAATAATATTTGGAACGAGACTGTTAAAGCATTACAAGTGCTATATTGCATGTGAAGCATGCATCCTGAAGAGTACAAGAAATAGCAATTTAGTCAAAAACATCAAAATTTTGTTATAACATGCAACCGAGTAATCATTGAAAAGTACAATACATGATAAAGTAGTGCACACCTAGTTGAGGGATTGAAAATTTGGAATCCAAACTAGTGGGACTATCGCATGGTAGTCTTAAACATTGATATTTGTTGATATTGGTATGTAGATTTACCCTGAGATGGAAGAAGTTGAAAATGTGCAATTTGTGCATGTGCAAAGATCTTTTAATAAATCCAACACTTTATAATTTTGAATTGTCTATTTTTCCATGCACTTACTTTCTATATGGCTCATAAGCATGCCAAAGGTTACTACATTTCATAATACACAACATCAAACCCAATAGCATGCCCTATGGCCTACTTGTGTTTTGAAGCATTTTAGGCCACATTGCACCTGTTTGGGATATCCAATTCTGCTTACGTGTATCATCGAAAGGGGAAAACCCAATTGTTGAAAATTACACTTCTCTTGTGAATTTAAAACTTTCACACCTCCCACCCATCCAATCTTGGAATATTAAGAACTTGCAAGCTACCCCCACCCTCTATAATTCGCATGCACCTCGACATGACCTTGCACAGAATTTGGTTTGCCATTGTCTTCTTCGGGTAAGTTGTCTTCTATTCTTTGCTCACCTCACAAGCTAGCTTCTCTAGGTCTTTTCTGGATTGATCATGGCCATGGTGCCAATGGCAACATGCAGCTCGCCATGGCTAGCAAGAGAATCAGACAGATGCTGTGAGACAAGAAAACTAAAAAGCTTAGTAAAGGCACAAGGAACAGATTATGAGTCAAGGAAAGAAATGGCACGGTATCAAAACGGCAACGGAAGACACTTTTGCAACATTTGCAAAGGGAGAAAAATGAGAAGAAAGAAGACTCCTTGCAGTGAAGTAGCAGGAAGAAGTTGTAGATGCACACATTTCATCATTGCCATTCGAGTGAAGAATATGAGCCATGGTGTTATGATTGGTGGGAGAATTCAAGGTAGCAACTTGAGGCCATTCAGCTGAATATCAGTCTTGAGTCTTCACAAGCTTTAGCCTGCACCCTAAAGTTTGTAGAATAACAAACCATGCCAACACCTCAAGAGTTGCATGCCCAAGAGATGATGCTCTCTAGCCTAAGAAATGGCCTACAGAAAGTGAAAGGGGTGTGCAACTTAGATCAACTAGCTGCAAAGAGGATGACAGCATGCAAGAGACTTTATTTTGGTGATGACTGGTTCATAGATTTGGGAGCCACAAATCACATGATGCATCGTGGCGAGTGGTTCATTCATAAGGATGAGATGTCGAATGAGGAGTTTGTTTCTCAGGGGGATGATACCATGCACAAGATTACTCATATTGGTGATATTCCCTCGAGTAATAAGTATGGTGTGAAGAATACATTGGGAGATGTATATGTGTGCTTGCAATCCCAAAAAATATTGTTTCCATTGGTCAAATGGATGCCAATACTATCAAGTTTGGATTCTTTGTAGGGGAGTTTCAAAATGGCAAAATGGGAAAGATTGTTGAAAATGGTCAAAAGAGAAGAAGATTGTTCACCTTTGATGAGGAACTCCCTATTTAAAGCAAGGTATGTATGCCAATAATGCCCCCAAACAAGATCAAGAGGCTGAACTTTGGCACAAGAGACTTGGCCACATTAATTAAAGATGCTTGAAGGAGATGCAAACCAAAGAATTTGTGAGAGGTCTACCTATATTTGGACATTTATATTTCAGCCATGTATGCCCTAGATGTCAAATTGCAAAACAAAAATGCATGCCATTTCCAAAGAGGGGGAGAGTGAGCGAGTACCCTTTGGAAATAGTTCATTGTTGTAAATGTGATTCACACAATCAACAAAACATTGACCTCGGTATTTTATAGGACATTCAAAGTCATTTCTTGATCAGCACCTTGACAACGATTTCCTTTACAACAATCAATACTTGCAACCCTTTGGATAGCCCTCGGGCTAGTCTTCACAGCCAACCTTGTTTCGCTTTTGTTTTTTTCTTGCCTTTTCTTATTTATCAGCTTAAATGGTCATTTCTTTTATAGAAGTTTGACGTTTGCCCCATTAAGTATCAATAGAAGGAAAACCTTTGCAATACTATCCTCTTTTTAGAAGGTTATCTTAGCAACAACCTACTTCCATCCTCGATGTAAGTTATTCAATTGGCCATTTTAGCAATTTCACTTGAAGACCATCCTCTAGATACTAATGACTGGCACCATCTTGCATAAACACTTGAGAAGTGGCTATCCCAAAGGTGATCATCCCCTAGTTGCATAAACACTTAAAGTGATCATCCGCTAATTACTTCATATGGATGCACAAGAAGTATGTGACCCTCCCCTAACTTTGTTTCCAAATTTTGTGAATACAAGAACACTTTTCTCCCCACCTAGTCATCTCTACTTTGCATATGCCCTTCCTCTCATATCATGTTACAAGCATGTCCATGTAAAGGTCCTTAAACATGAAAAATGATTAAGAAATTAGTCTCTTTGAGGTTAACCATTTATGATAAGAAATATTTTATACATATTCCAATCCTTTATAATGAGAGTATGTGCATGCCCACAAACCTAAAGGTTGTGTGACTTGCTCAACTACAACATTTGGTATATGTGTGCTAGTGATCGAGGTTGCCTTTGATAGTGGTTGTATCACATTAGAGTGCTAATGCACAATACAACCAAGTGCCTCTTCGGACACTAGATGCACCCATGTTATGGTATGAAAGCTCAACCTCAACTTTTGTAGAGCTTTTGTAGTAGCAAACATCAATAGAAATTGATACCACCTCATTTCCTAATGGTTGAAACTGGTAAGAACCATTTGGATCAACTAAAATAATTTTCCTTTTTTCTACCTTCAATCCATCCTTTAGTAGAAAAACCCTTCATTCTTTCTCATATTATTCAATGCCTATAATTGACAATACCCAAATTCATATAATGATTATTTTTAAATCTCTCTCTCTCTCTCTCTCTCTCTCTCTCTCTCTCTCTCTCTCTCTCTATATATATATATATATATATATATTAAATTTCAAGGGAGGGGGGGGCCTCACTCCTCAGTAGAACATGCTAGGAGTTTTCAAATCATCCTTAGGCCAATTTGCAATCCATGGCATGTATATGTTTAGGTCGAGGTACTAGGGATGTGTGCTTTCCTCAATGCTCTATAGAGTGGTATACTTGAGCATGCCCAATCATGGACATCCTACAAGTTAGGTATTTTGATGTTACTCATGCATATTTGCAAGAAAAATCTAAAGACAAACTAGACAACTCAATTGGAGCTCCAAAACTCAAAATAATTTCACCACAAAGTGAGATATAGAATCTACTATAGCCAAAAGAAAATGAATCAAGAAACTTTGGTTGGGTAATGCTACTCAATTGTTGTTGGGCAAGCATATCCCTCAAATGCCATCCATTCAAATGTCATCCATTCACTTCCTAGCCTATACGAACCCTTGTGTTTGGTTTCTTGCAAGGAGGTTTATATATGTTCATTTCTCAAGTGTAGCAAGGTAATGAATATGTTGGCATCGACCACATTCCTACCCCCTCTGCAAACCCTTTTATTTTTTTGCTTGCAAGGAGGTTTATCTATGTTCATTTGTCAAGTGTAGAGTGGATAGAGATTTTGGACTTTAGTTCCTAATTCTTCTATTACGAATCTCTACAAAACTCTCTTCTAACACACCCAAGTTCTAGAGCTTGAGAATTGATATACTTAGAGAATTGTTGTCTATACTAATATATTGCATTAGGGGAGAATTGAGGTCTCAAAAGGGCCTCATAAGGAATGGAATAGGATCATGGGGTTTAAGAGATTCCTAACCCCCCCTACCAACTTACCTCTAAAGAGGCCAACTTGTTACCGCTAAAGAGGCCAGCACTTCACAAGTCTTGGACCAATGGTCCAATACCACTGAAGTCATTCCTCAACAATCGCAGGTCACCTTGCAAATGAGAAAGCTTAAGGAGGCATATACATCCATCTACCATAAATATAAAGAGAAAATGGATGAGATGCAATCCCAAAAGATAATCATCTCCAATCTTGAACTCCAATTGCTAGTGCACAACAATGAGGCAATGGAAGACAACATCAATGAGGTCCCACTACAATGCACAACGATGGTATACCAAGAGCTTGTGGCCGCTCTACAAGCGGAAGATCACCTCAATGCATGAGTGCTTATTCCAATGGAATCAACTCCAAATCAGGATCATATCCGCTCATCCAACAATCAAATGGGAACGTTCTATAGGGACCAAAACTCTGTGCATTATTTGCCAAGATTTGTTCGAAGATGAGAAGAATATCTTCTACCTATCTACACATGCCTGGTTTATAGCACTCAGGATAGATGCTTTCATCACATATGTATGCCTCATGGGCAGTCCTCCCCTCAAGGTTATAGTGGCTTGTTTCCATTGCTACAAAGGCCATCACTATTATTTGCAAGGCATGACATAACCGACATCCCACCCTTGCAGCTGATGATCCCATTGCACCAACAAAAAGAAGTGTTGGAAGATGATAGGGCCTATCTCACATCCAACTTCCCATATCTAACCACTCTCTATGCCAACCTCATAACCTCACTTACCCTTTCTGCTACCACCCTCTTAACCTTCCTTGAGCTCCATCCTACTAACATCTATTCCCTTCATCATCTCTTTGCTCATGCCTCTCACCACTTTCAACTAACCCAATAGTCACAAAGTTATGATCCCCTCACGCCTAGCTTCTTCCCTTCCCTTGCTAATCCTACCCTCGAGGATTACCAAGCTGCTCAAACCATTTGCCTAGTTCTTCCCCCCCTCCCCTTTGCTCCCCCTTCCACAACTAACACTCTTCCATATTTCTCCCCCATGTCCCCAAATTTTCTCCCTACCCCATCATCACCTCCGACACTACTTGTGTTGCCATCAATAGAAAATGACCCAATATTTGATTGTAAATATCAGGATTCTGATAATCCAATTCATACTCTCATGCCAAATTCCAATGATGGGCATAATTTTGATGTGATACCACTTCCCAGTAACCCCATCAAGGAATTTTGGAGCAAATATCTTGATATGAAAACTCGAGGATGGGGACCCTGGACAACTTCCCTACCAACCTTCGTCAGCATCAAATTAGTGAAGATTGGACAAGCAACTTGGACCCCCAACGTAATTGGTGCCATCCCAAGCTCTTTCATGTAATATTCTTGAAAGAGTACATGCATGCACCTCCATGTCTCAGAACCCATCCCAAGTTCTATTCAATTCCATGACCTCACAGATGGGAAGCCAACATACACAGTTTAGGTGAAGATTGCACCATTATTGACCAATGATCGGACCATACATGAGCAAATAATGCATGGCAACATTGACTGCTTCCTTCGCCAAAGTGCTACCTTTTGCAAAACATTGGAATACATTTTGGAGGTCCCCAGCCACATCGACCGCCATTTGCCTCCACACAATTTCAATCCCAATGAATGAATCGATGCTCAGATTACAAGCTGACTCTATCAAAGAGTCATCTTTCTAGAAGCATGCCACATATCTCTATTCTAACAAATGGTGGATACAGGCTACCTGAAAATTGAGCAAAAATTGTATGGTGCCAAGGCTTTATTGCAGGATCGACTGGCACAACACAAGTCCCATAGCCATTGGATTTCACACATGGCATGCCAGCTACATGATCACAATAAGCCGCAACCCGAGGGTAGGTAATAAAATCAATCTGGGAGTATGTTGTCTCTGTGCCAACATGTACTTAGGTAGTATAGAATGTGTGTGTAGAGTAGCGACAAAGCTCCGCTTGTACTTGCATAAGGCTAGGAATTCTCTCTCTTAGGAATCCCCAACATGCAAGTTCTTCTTGCAAGTCCTACATGCAAGTCCTACATGTGATTCCTACATGCAACTCCTGCATGCAACTTCTATATGCAAGTTCTACATGTAGAGAGGCAATTCCTACACACACAGAGAGAAGCTCTCCAACTTGTATAAATACCCTATAATGGAATGAATCCCACACTCGTTGGGGCATTCTGTTGAGATTTACTTTGGTATTACAAGCGATTGTCTCAAGTGTCCTTGCTTCCTTGCACTCCACATCCAAAAGCATGCCCTAACCTTGCAACTCCTCCTCCCCTCTCCCCCAACCTTGCAACCCATCCTCTCCCTCCTCCTCCTCCCTTCTCCTCCTCCTCCTCCTCCTCCTCCTGCTCCTTCCCCTCCTCCTCCTCCCTCCTCCTCCTCCTCCCTCATCCTCCTCCGTTCTCCTCTCTCTCCTTTCCCCCTATGCTCTTACACCTTTTTTCTCTTCCACTCCTATGCTCCCTCTAAACCCTTAGCCCCTCAACCCTTGACCTCCATGATGTATGAGGGAGACGAGTTCTCCACCATGTACCCTACCCTATACCTTGGATCCTCCTTCCAAACCTTGAACCTCTTCAAAACTCTGGAACCTCTCTCTGAACTATGGAACCCCCTTCTAAACCCTCAACCTTCCTCCAACCCTTAAACTCCTCCTAAACCCTTCAATCCCCAATGAAGGCAAAAGCCTTCATTACCCCAACCATGATGATGCACATTCTTTTCACACATGCATGCATTATGTTTGCTTACCACACTTAAGCCTACGTCTCTCACCGGAATACGACTCGAGGTCCTAAGCTATACCTATACGATGAATGACAACACTGATATATCTGTAGGTGATGAAAAGCCTCAAAACCCTGCATACTAAGAATACCCTGATCTTCATGTGGAAGCTATGGGAAAGAGCCAACAAAATATATAGTGAGCCCCTTTTAAATAGAACAACAGTATAGTGAGCCCCTTTGTGCACTACTAAAACAATACAAAACACTACAAAACATAGTACATGCAAAAATGGGATGGTTTAGGATACGAGCATATTTTCAACCACCGGCCTTGTTTAGGACATGCTTAGGATAGTCACAATTTAAACTATTGGGCTATATTGAGACAGTCACAATTTCAACTACAGGTTGGTTTAGGAGATGGTCACAGTTTCAACCATTGTGCTGGTTTAGACACATTTAGGATAGTCACAATTACAACTACCAGGTTGGCTTAGGACAGTCCAATTTCAACCACTGGGCTAGTTTAGGACATGGGCATAATTTCAACCAACCGGAATAGTTTAGCTTGATGGTATCAACATCACATATTACACAATAACAAGTATATTTTTTTTCATTTTTGAATTTCACAATTAGAAAATAATAGTAGAATTTCACAATTTCAATCACAATGTCAATCAATAACTACTATTTGTCTTGAACTAGCATTGGGCTCATTTAGGACAATCACATTAAGTCCAACCCATCTCAGTCTAGAAATTAAGTGGTATATGATTTGAATAGTAGGAAATTAAATTTAACAAATTTAAGTACTAAGAAACACAGTTATTTCAACCATCGGGCAGGTCAACAACTAATGTCTGTTCAATCACGCTAGTTGAAGACAATCACATGACTTTTGATTGAGATGAACTAGCCACAGTTGCATGATATTCCAACCATTGATCTGGTTTAGTAAAATAATAATATATTGATGTTCTGCTGTGAAATATATTTTTGTTAATTTTGGCTCAACCATGCTGGTACAGTACAATCACATAATGGTGTTTGTGATGAACCAGCCCCACGGTTACATGACATCCCAACCACCGAGCTGGATTAGGATAATAACAATATATTTCCATTCTATTGTGAAATATATTTCTATTAATTTGTGTTCAACCATGCTGGTTCAAGATAATCACATAACTTGTGTTTGAGCTAAACCAGCCACCACGGTTGCATGATGTTTCAACCACCGGGATTGTAGGCTTGTTTATAAGTCTAAGCCTGGGTTAAGAACTAAAACAAGTAAACTATCCCAAAGCTCAATCACAAACAATTACCAGGTTGGTTTAGGAACCATTGACCTGCATTGTATCAAGCATGTGTATGGTGTGCTCGTCAAACACCTTGCATCCAATCAGCTTTTTATAGATGTCCTTTCCATTTGGAGAAACTCTCATATTTTTGTGCCTAAACGTCATCACTCTAGCAATGACTTTCGCACTTAAGCACCTCTCCTTTTCTTGCATTCTGTTGAAGCTTGTAGACCTCTCGGATCGGGATGATCGTGCATTGCTTTTGCTCTATATTCAACCACCAGTAGAGCCACATTGATCCTTCTGATTAACAACATCTTTGACATTGTGTGCCCAAGCCGTTTCTCCTTTGTTTTAGGGGACACCAACATAGCTAATGTCACCCTCTTTGCAGCTAGTTGATCTAAGCTATGCACCCCTTTCACTTTCTATAGGCCATTTCTCAAGCTAGAGAGCATCACCTCTTGGGCATGCAACTCCCGAGATGTTGGCAGAGTTGTCACTCTATGAACTTTAGGGTATAGGATAAAGCTTGTGAAGACTCGAGCTTGGTATTCACCTAAATGGCATGAAGTTGTTGCCTTGAATTATCCTACCAATCATGACACCACAGCTCATGTTCTTTGCTTAAATAGGTAACATATGGAAGGCCATAGGAATGACAGACTAGTCAAGTTACAAGAAACTAACATGTGGTAGTCATGGTTACCCTATCTATGTGGCATTATGTGCCACATGGCATCATGGATTTTAAGATAAGAAGGGTCACAAGATTGTGACATGTGCCACCACCTTGGAAACCTTATGTTATTACATGATGCCAAAAATTTACCAAAGTTTATAAAATCTTCCAATTTCCATCACTTTTGATTCGAAAAAAATTTTGAGTAAAAAGGAAAAGTTTATAGCATCTCATGCTCTACATACTGGTCATCACCTCACACCTGAGCTTTGACCTTATCATATTGAGTTTTACTTAGTTTCACTATTGCAAGCAGATTTTGATTGATTGAAGCCTCTCCTAAATTTGGCATCATTCCAGATACAAACTTAAAGATGTGCTAGTTTGCAAGTAAGACTACATCTTGAGGCAAGATGTAGCAAAACATTTTCTTTTCTTGTTGCTTCTATGACATTGCTGCTGAGAATCGCTCTCATATCCATGTAGGTTGGACTATGTTTTACAAACTAGTTTGTTTTGAGAGGGTGTATTACAAAATTGAACATGTTGAGCATTAAACCCATAGATGCGGCTTAGATTTCTTAGTTTCTTATGATACCCTTTAACCCTTTTACCTTGAATTAAGCATGAATTTCAACATAATGAACAATCAAAATATGGTTAAAATTTGCTGTTCTACATGATATTAGGTCCCCTCAAAACTCATGATACTCCATAATATCCTATTCAATACATATACAAAGTATACCTGAGTTTGGAACTTGTACCTTAAGAGAAAAATGAAATCAAAACCTACAACCATGGTGCCACCACTACTTGTTTTGGTGGACATGGATCAATGTCCTGCAAAGAACTTGTGGATAAAGTCTCAGGCAGATTCTTACTTGAGTATGTTCTAGGTGGAACCCACGAATTGCTTGCAAAAAAAGAACTTTGTCTAGAATATGACTACATTACAGTTATAAGACAACAATTTGTTGGATTTATGCAGGTTTGATTGATGAGGAGTGTACAATATTATCCATGGATCACAATGTTGACTTAGATTATTGCTTATAGATGACTTTCATTCCAAAAATTAGATTCTTTCATAATGAATGGGTCGAGCAACAATGTGAAGTCCGGATTGATGATAAATTGTGAGTCACGCTTTGTGAGAGATGTGGTCTACAAGTACACAAGAATAATGCATGTGGTGTTGACCAAAAGCCTAACATCAAGCATTATGATAATTATTTTTAGTTGGCATTTCATGATGGAGATGTTTGGAACTTGGAAGAAGAGATTCTTGATTTATGGGAGCAAGGAAAGTTGAAAGGCCAAAAGATATTGAAGGCTCCTTCTAGCTCTTGTGGGAAAGCCAAGGCAAAATAAGCCATAAAGCCTCTTCTTGAAGAAATGAAGATAACTCCTTGGAGATATGTGCAAAGAATTCGTGAAACATTTCTAATAATAAGAGTTCTAGCATGTGTGAAGGAGGCTGGAAACATCTCTGTAGAGGAGATGGGTGCTGAATTTGAAAGGTATATTTTATTACTTTGCTCATTTTCACTCAAATGTTATAATCATTTTCACTAAAAAATGTGCTTTTCTTGCACATAAGGTTCTTGAAGTGGCTCCTCTTCACTTTGAATCATTAGTGTCAGTGTCCACATGTTCTTGCATCTCTTCATCTTCATAAGAGGTACTTGCAAAATCTGGACCACCAAAAATACTCTCCATGTGCTCCAAAAATGCTTGACCAAAAATCTAAAGTCCAACAAGAAAATAGGAACTTAGGAAAAGAACATGCAAATTACAGTTAGAATAAGTAGGAAATGAAGATAAAATTTTCTTACCAAACCTCTTGTTTGCATCGCATTTTCAAAAAATTATTGTGTGCTTTGGGGATTGACCTCTTTAGCTCAAAGTCTTGTTGAAAAAGGAGTATAACAACTTCAGATGATTCTAGTCCACGCTCAACCATAAAGTACATCTTTTTTAATCTTTGATCCATTACATTTATGATATGTCCAACCCTTTGGGAATTGATTAGTATCACTTGATAAACCTTTATGTTTAGTGATAAGCAGAACGGCAGTGATAGGCTCAACTACTATCCTATGGAGGCTAGGAACTCCCATGATGAATGTCCAACCATGCCCATACTTTGATTTTTTAGTATTTCCGTCAAAAGAATCATCATTGCTAGTAGGTTTTGAAGCCTTTAGAATAGGAGCTTCCATCTCATTTGAAGAGTGCTTATCTCTATGACCTTTCACTCTTGATGGTGTCGATTGGCTTTGCTGTGGAAGTTGTTCTACTACAAGAAGAGGCTTTTGTTTAGACACTCTCTCCCTTGTTGGCATGACCTCACTTTGATGTAGAGATTGTTCAAGTGCAAGAAGCTCTCTCCTTGATGAAGCATTTGGTGAGTTGAGCAATCTTGTCTCTACAAATGCTAGAATCATGGGCGGTGCTTGCAAATGAGAAGGAGTCAAGGAACCTGAACACCCCAACCTTCCTCATATATCACCTCCCACCTCAGAAGGTGATCTATTTTTGGACGTTTTGGACTTTTTCATGGAGTCGAGAAGTTGGGATTGTGATGCCATTGCCTAGAAAACAAATACTGAGATTAAGAAAACCTAAAGTAATGGAGGAAAGAGAAATTAGTGAATAAGTGATGTAGAAAAGTCGGATTGCATGCCCCATCATGAAACACGTTAGAAATTGGATTCTAGAATCCAAACTAAACAAAAGAAAAATTAAAGAAGAACTAGTGAAGTGGAAAGTATCATGGAAGATGAAACCAAAATAATGAGTCACAAATCTAAGAGGTAGGATTCCAGAATCCCAGTATGAGAGATAAAGAACTATGAAAGTGCATTCTTCTTTGTATTTACCAAAAAACATCTCAAAAGTAGAAATTGAAGAGAACATTGCAAAATCTCTCCAAACTCACGTAAAGTTTGTGGAATTGGGAGATAATAATTGCAATATGTTGACTAAAAGAGCACTTTTCTCATTTTTAACATATAGAACTCGGGAGATAATAATTGCAATATGTTGACCAAAAGAGCACTTTACTCATTTTAAACATATAGAAATTGTTGCTTCCACTTGTTAAAAAATGCAAGAAAGACATTAAATAAAGTAAAATTTTTAAGAAAAACCAAAAAAATTTCAACTTTTATAGAATTTGTAAACTAAACATGATTCTTGTTGAGAATTCTCACCTCTTTGTAAAGAGCCTCGTTGGATAGAACTTGAGCACAGGGAAGTGCTAAAATTATGTTTGCTGAATGAGGTTTTTGTGTGTTGAATGTAGAGTCATTGAATTTGAATTGAAGGATGGAATTTGATCCACTAAGGCTCATGTAAACATTGGAGAGGGGAAAGGAATAGAAAACCCCATGATCATAACCACTTTCCCTTCTTCTTCTCTTTTTGACACGATTTGCAAGAATTCACATTACCTGTCACGCTTTTCCTAGTAGAGAACTTGGATTCTAGAATCCAATTTCATGAAAACAAAGGGGCATACAGATGAGCGCAATAAGCGATAATTTGAAGCTTTTGCATGACATAAATGTTGTTTGTGCCGATGTTAACATAATCGTGTTGATTTTCAAGATTCCAGTATCCCAAGTGTAGAGAACTAGGATTTTAGAATCCCAAGTGTAGAGAACTAGTATTCTAGAAAGCAACCTTCAAAGCAACACAATAGCCCGCAGAGAAGGCAAGTAGCTCCTACGCCACTTTTCAAACTTTTGTGCTACCAGATCAATGTAGCTATGTTGATTTTCAAGATTCATGTATCCCAAGTGTATAGAAATGGGATTCTAGAATCCAACTTCAAAGCAAAACAATAGGCACAAATAAGGTGAACAAGCTTCTATGACCCGCCAGACTCCCCTGGGGGGCTATCGCCCCTTGGATCCCCTACTCTCAGGGGGCTATCACTCCTCAAACCCCTTGTTATCGAGGGGCTATTGACCCCCAAATCCCTTGCTATTGGGGGATCTTCCACCAAACCCCCGTTGATGCTTGAAGTTTGAAAAAACTTCCACTACATGTCTTTTTGTTTTGGGATTCCAAAATCTTTCACATCTTAGTTGGACTCTAGAAGTCCACTCTTCCTAAAATTTGGGATTCCTAAATCCCAAATAGAGATATTTTGTTTCTTTACAACCAAAGTAAGCTTTAAGTTCAATCCAAATCCCAATCTTCATATGAAGTGGATTCTGGAATCCTACTTTCCTTTTCACTAGTTCTAAAGAACCATTTCTTAAAAATAAGACTTACAAGGACTCATATTGAGAAGACATTTTTTTTCTTTGGATGTTGTGTACTTTCACATGTAATTATGTTTCAATAATTATAAACAATCGGCTCAAAGTTTACAGATAAGAATATCTCCTCATAACTAATCTATACCTCAAACTAGCAAAATTTGTTCCTTACCTTTTTCAAATATACGAACTCTCATAAAAACTACCTCTGTGGAATCCCAAAACATTAACCACAAATTAAGTAATGTTCTCGAAAAAACTATATTTTTAGAATGTCAACCAAGACAAGTAGAAGACCAACCTTTTCTTAAAAGTTATACAAAAATGTGTGCAAGCCTCTATAGTGCTCTTGACCTCCAACTCCAACTCTTGCAATTGAGTAATAAGACCCTCCACCTCCGTTTAAAGCACTCTCTTTCTATTTTTTGAAAGTTTGAATATTTTTTAAATTTAAATCATTAAATTTCATAAAAAAGGTTACACAAACTCTTTACATGTCTCTGGGTGTGTCAATTTTACGAGTAAAAACCTATGAGCAGGTTTATACGAGCGTGTTTTTCAAGAGATTTTAAAAATAGTATTTCTTTAGGAAATATGGTTTTTACACTTTTATTTTTATTAGAACTAGATCCCTTTATCATAAAATTATACAAACTAGTCACTCATTCATTTTTACATAACATAAATCTTCTTATTCATAGACATCCCTTTGTACCCTTGTTATTACCTTAAAAAAGTATATTAACTTGGGCTTATATATCACTCTCATAAAATACATGTAATATTTAATACTATATATGCAAGGTTTTTCAAAATATAACCCCACAGATGTGCTCAAATGGGGTTTTCCGATCAATTTGAGTGGCTGAATGACTATATTTGGACATTGGATGTGAAAGTTATGTCACTTTTAAAAGTGCTGTCCAAGGTAGTTTCGCCAGCGAAACTACCTTGAAAGACCTTGTTCAAAGGGGTTTCGCTGGCGAAACTACCTTGATGGCTTGCTTCTATGAGTTTTCTTTGGAGAAACCCTTTCATGAAGATAGGTTGAGAGAGGTTTTTCAATGTCACCCCCTATTAAGTAAAAAGTTGTAAGAAGGATCATAAGGGAATTTTCATAGAGAAGTCTACTCTACATGTGGGTTTCTTCAAAAGCCATCCCATTATGTTCTCACCATTCCCAAAGATTCACATAAATATTCATGTATAAAATAGGCATTCCTATAATACTTTTCATATTTCTAAGTGAAACTATGTTTTCTTCTTATCTATTTTTGTCATATTTTTGCATAGTTGGAAGCTTTTTTTTTCCTTCGCTCGGACGCTCGGAAGATTTCGCTCGGAAAATGCTCGTCCCCCATGTCTCTAAAGCCTCATTTACAAGGTGCAATATTTCATTTGTGTTTGGTGATAGAGTGGAGTCCTAGCAAGTCCTCCCTTTTTTGTCCATCTTCTTCAAAATTTTACATGTTTGAAGTTTTGAATCAATTGTGTTGAAAGTTTGTTTTCATTAGTGTATCTAATCAATTCTCATTAAGTTTGTTCTCAATGGAGTATTGCATCAATTCTCATTAAGTTTAATAATTTGTTTTAGTAGCCTACCAACAATGTCGAGCATTGACATATTGATATATTGCAAAGATATATCTATATTTTGCTAATGCATTCTTCTTTTGCAGTTTAACTGTTGTGTTTTAAGAACGTGGTACGTGATATTTTATTAATCATTAAGTTTTGCAAATAGTACATGGCTTTCAGACTTGCTATAAACTTGATCCTTGAAGATGCTCATCATATTAATCTTAGTTTTGTTTAAACTCTTTGGTATGATTCTCATTAATCTTTGGTATAAACTAATGAGAATCATACCAAGTATCAATCCATTACAAGATATAGAAGCATCGATTTGACCTTACCCTAACAAAAATATTTCTCATCATAGTGCAGTGAAGAAAGGGTTATCTATCCTAAAACAATATGTATTTTCTATAATATTACAAATAGATGTACAAAAATGTTTTATAAAATAGAGCACTTGCAATGTTCAAGCCTAAATTCTATGCAGCCTTGGATTAGATTAGTTTGATGCTCCAATTCCACGAATGTCATATAATGTGCAATTGGAGCATTGCACACCGCACATGCAAGTCTTCTCACCCTCAAAGTATTCATGAGGCAAGCTAGGTGATAGCAATGGTGACAAGGGAGAGAATAATATCCTATGGCCAAATCAAAGTTGTCTTAGCAGATTGGATAGTATGACCTGTTGGTGATTTACTCTACTTTCACAAGGATTGTTAATGGTTTGCACATGATGAGACCCACAAAAGATGCATCAACTTTTATGACTTTGCTCCTTTCCTCGATGTGGTGTAGAATGGCTTATGCATCTCGCACCTATTAGTGATACATGGCAACCATCTAACAAATCCCCATGTAGGCATTCTCAATATCCAAACACTGGATAGTTTGTGACAATAATGCATGAAATTGTTGATTGTCACTTGCCAACCCACTTACTCTTGAAGCGCATGTCAATGCTTGCTAACTACATCTCGCAACATCGTGGGAGGCAAGGTAAAATCCTGTGTAGCACGTGCTCCTTGGTGCCCTTCTACTCTAGCATTCTCTTCAATGACCATGCAAATCTCTTCAAAAGTCACCAAGACTACACGGTAATTGAAGTCACATAAGAACTTGCCTTGAATCTTAGACTAAATGCTGAGCTTGAAATTGTTTTTTGAAAAAGAAACACAATAGTTGACGAGAAGATTCTTGAATTTTGTATGATCTTTACCTAAAATTAGTATGACTCTCAATAACTTTCTACACAATCCCCATACCAAATCTTTACCCATAAATAGGTCTATACATGTTCTTTTATATTACAAATCCTCGTCATGCACACTACAACATGTGCGGGTCACCAATGTTGGTTTTTCATAACCATGTTCGGCATCGATGGTCAGAAGAAGACAAAGCTTTGTAGGAATCTAATACATGATGGCATAAAGATTATGGCTAGGCTTTATTGCATTTCGAGTAGCATAGCATATTGTTTTAGGGTAGAGAACCCTTTCTTTATCACACTGCAATGAGAAATATTTATGCTAGGATAATGTCAAATCCATGGCTCTATATCTTTAATTAACCAAGACTTGGTATGCTTCTCATTAATATTATACCAAAGCACTATATCAAATATTGTCCCATAAATAGTTCTCTTGATGAGCCACCATTTTAAGAGTGGCATAACACTTGATTGGTGAAACTAGGATGACAAAAAGAAGAAGGCAGTCATTGAGAAATTGAGAAGACAATTCCATAAACCCCCCAGGTATGAGTTCGTCGATGACCACTACATGCAAGAGTGCATGTGTGCTATCTTGAAGCATCGCAGGTCAAAGTCCACTTTTAACAAGGATATTGAAGCAATTGACCACTCCCCCTCCTCAAAGAGACTTCAATTTTGGCAATCAGCATGCACATTGAGCATCGACACCAGCAATGCTAAGAAAAGAACTTCAAGAAGTGCAAGGAAGGAAAGGATACTTTCAAGAATTTCCATACGTGATGCAAGTAGAGGATTTTGTTATATAAAGAATTGCTTGAGGTTACTAGGATTTAAAAAAATCAAGCAAGAAATGCATCATTTCTTTGGGTTGAAAAGACGAGAACAAAATTTCTCCTTGAGAACTTCAGTGAGAGCCTCCTCCTCCTTGGTAACCAAGTAATTTATTAGTGATATAATGGTTTGCAAAGCAAGCTTCACGAAAGTGTTTTCCCTTGGAAACTTAAGAATGGGGAAAATAATTTCAAACAAAGGACTTGAGGAGTTTCATCCAACTTATGGTTCTAAAGAAACACCACAACTTTCATTGTTGAGACAATGGCTTCAAAGTTTTGTCTTGCTCAGTGGGGAAGTCATCCTAAATTCTACATTCACTCATTTGTCACATAGTTTCACAAAGAAAGAAGTCTACAATAATTATGTAGATACATTCAAGGAGAGTATGCAAGAGGTTCTCTCCCTTCCCTCATTCTTGAGAGTCTGGAGGCAATATTTCTCTCACATGAAAATTCCTAAGAAGAACATGATGGGTGTTTGTCAAATTTGTGCAGAATTGAAAGCAAAAAGAGAAACCGCAAAGACTAAAGAAGACAAGGGTGAGTACATTAGTTTCTCTTAAGAGTTTTTTATTATTTTTGAAGGGTACATAATTGAAATTAAAAAATTATTCTAATCTTTTGTGCATCTTTCTCATACATTGCAGAGCAAATTAAAAAAGATTTATAGATACATAGAGAACAACAAAGCACAGAAAGGCAAAAGTTGGCAAAACATAGGAAAAAATGTTTGGAGAATAAAGAAAAGTACTTGGGCTTGGTCATTAATGGTATGGATTTAAAAAACCATGCTATCTCACTTCATACACACTCCAAAAAATGTGAAGGATGAAAACTTCATCCAATTGCACGTTGTTGGAGCATTTGTTTTAAAGAACCTCATCGCACACATAAAACACGTGTGGGTCACCAACGTTGGTTTCTCATAACCATGTTGGACACCGATATTTGAAATAAGATGCAACTTGATAGGATACTAATACATGATGAAATAGAGATTTTACCAGGTTTTATTTCATTTGGAGTAGCATAGCATATTGGTTTATAGTAGACAACCCTTATTTTGCCACACCGCAAGTTGAAACATTTTTGATAGGTTAAGTGAAAATCCTTTTCTCTATATCTCCTAATGGACCCAAAATTGGTATGACTCTCAATAACATTCTACCAAAGCACCATATGGAATCTTGGCCCATAAATAGGTCTATACATGCCTTTTTATTTTATAGATCCTTGTCATGCACACTACACAATGTGAGGGTCACCAATGTTGGTAAATCATGTGCAGCATTGATGGTCAAAATAAGACAAAAATTTATTCGAATTTAATATATGATGGCATAAATATTATGGCTAGGATCTATTGCATTTGGAGTAGCATAGCATATTGTTTTAGGCTAGATAACCCTTTCTTTGCCACATTGTGATGAGAAATATTTTTGTTAGGGTAAGGTCAAATCCATGGTTCTATATCTTGTAATGGAGTAAGACTTGGTATGATTCTCATTAATCTTATACCAAAGCATTGTATCAAATCTTGTCCCATAAATAGGTCTACACATGGCCTTTTGTTTTAAAGAACCTCAACGCTCAAACTAGAACACATGTGGGTCATGAACATTGGTTTTCAATAACCATAACGGATATTGATCGTCGAAAGAAGATGAAACTTGGTACAACTCTAATATATGATGGTATGAATATTTTTTCTAGGTTTTTATTTTACTTCAGGTAGCGTAGCAAATTGGTTTATGGTAGACAACCCTTTTTTTCCAGATTGTGGACTGAAACGTTTTTTGATAGGGTAAGTTCCAATCCATTGCTCTATGTCTTGTAATGGACCAAGAATTGGTATGAATCTTAGTAACATTTTAGACAAGTCCCATACCAAATCTTTACCCATAAATAGGTATCTACATGTCTTTTTATATTTCAAATCCCCGTCATGCACACTACAACATGTGATGGTCACTAACATTGGTTTTTCATAACCATGCTCGGCATCGATGGTCAAAATAAGACAAAGCTTTGTAAGAATCTAGTAAATGATGGCATAAATATTATGGCCGGGCTTTATTGCATTTCGAGTAGCATAGGATATTGTTTTAGGGTAGAGACCCTTTCTTTGTCACACTGCGATGAGAAATACTTATGCTAGGGTAAGGTCAAATCCATGACTCTATATCTTGTAACTTGGTATACTTCTCATTCATATTATACGAAAGAACTATATCAAACCTTGTCCCATAAATAGGTAGATATACATGGCATTTTGTTTTAAGGAACCTCATTGCACACATAGAGCACATATGGGTCACCAATGATGGTTTCTCATAACCACGTTGGACATTGATAGTTGAAACAAGATGAAACTTGATAGGATTCTAATACATGATGGAATATAGATTTTTTCTAGATGTTATTTCATTTCGACTAGTATAGCATTTTGGTTTATGGTAGAGCACCCTTCTTTTGCCACACCGTGAGCTAAAACATTTTTGATAGGGTAAGTTCAAATCCTTTTCTCTATATCTCGTAATGGACCGAGAATTGGTATGACTATCAATAAAATTCTACCCAAGAATCATACCAAATATTATCCCATAAATAGGTCTATTCTTATCAGAAGCTGACCACCCCTCAATTCAAGACCTTCCGAAAACCACTTATGAGGTGGAAGGCTTACCTTATTTTACAATTCCCCATCGTGCACACTACAACAAGTAAGGGTCATCCACATTGGTTTTTCATAATCATGTGTGGCATCAATGGTCAAAAGAAGACAAAAATTTATAGGAATATACTAGAAGATGATATAAATATTATGGCTAGGCTCTATTGCATTTGGAGTAGTGTGGCATACTGTTTTGGGCTAGATAACCCTTTCTTTACTGCACTGCAATGAGAAATATATTTGTTAGGGTAAGGTCAAATCCATGGCTCTATATCTCATAATGGATTGAGACTTGGTATGATTCTCATTAATCTTATACCAAAGCACCATATTAAATCTTGTCCCATAAATAGGCTTATACATGGCCTTTTGTTTTAAAGAAGCTCATCACACACACTAGAACACGTGTGGGTCACAAATGTTGGTTTTTACTAACCATGTTGGACATTGATGGTAAAAAGAAGATGAAACTTGGTACGATTCCATTATATGATGGTATAAATATTTTGGTTATGTTTTTATTTCATTTCAAGTAGCGTAACATATTAGTTTATGGTAGACAATCCTTTTTTTACCAGGCTACGGACTGAAACATTTTTGATAGGGTAAGCTCAAATCCATTGCTCTATATGTCATAATGGACCAAGAATTGGTATGAATATCAATAAAAATTTACCCAAGCCCCATACCAATCTTTACCCATAAATAGGTCTATACATGCCTTTTTATATTACAAATCCTTGTCATGCACACTACAACATGTGAGGGTCACCAATGTTGGTTTTTCATAACAATGTTTGGCATTGATGGTAAGAAGAAGACAAAGATTTGTAGGAATCTAATACATGATGATATAAAGATTATGACTAGGCCTTTTTGCATTTCGCATAGCGTAGCATATTGTTTGAGGGTAGAGAACCCTTTCTTTGTCACACTACGACAATAAATATTTATGCTAAGGTAAGGTCAAATCCATGGCTCTATATCTTGCAATGAGCGAGACTTGGTATGCTTCTCATTATTATTATAACAAAGCACTGTATCAAATCTTGTCCCATAAATAGGTCTATACATGGCTTTTTTGTTTTAAAGAACCTCATCGCACACATAGAACACATGTAGGTTAGCAACGTTGGTTTCTCATAACCATGTTGGACAACGATAGTCAAAACAAGATGCAACTTGATAGGATTCTAATATATGACAAAATAGAGATTTGTCTAGGTTTTATTTCATTTCGAGTAGCATAGCATTTTGGTTTATGGTGGTAGACAACCCTTCTTTTGCCACACTGCGAGCTGAAACATTTTTGATAGGGTAAGTGAAAATCCTTTTCTCGATATCTTGGAATGGGGACCAAGAATTGGTATGACTCTCAATAATCTTCTAACCAGGCACTGTACCAAGTCTTATCCCATAAATAGGTCTATACATGCCTTTTTATTTTACAATCCCACATTGTGCACACTACAACACGTGAGGGTCACCAACATTGGTTTTTCATAACCATGTGCAGAATTGATCGTTAGAAGAAGACAAAACTTTATAGGAATCTACTAGATGATGGCATAAAGATTATGGCTAGGCTCTATTTCATTTGGAGTAGCATAGCATATTGTTTTAGGCTAGATAACCCTTTCTTTGCCCCATTGCGATGAGAGATATTTTTGTTAGGGTAAGGCCAAATTCATGGCTCTATATCTTGTAATGGACTACGATTCTCATTAATTTTATACCAAAGAACCGTATTAAATCTTTTCCCATAAATAGGTCAATACATGGCTTTTTGTTGTAAAGAGCCTCGTCGCACATACTAGAACATAGAACATGTGTGGGTCGCCAACATTGGTTTTCAATAATCATGTTGGACATCAATGGTCGAAAGAAGATGAAACTTGGTATGATTCTCATATATTATCGTATAAATTTTTTGGCTAGGTTTTTATTTCATTTCAAGTAGTGTAGCAAATTGCTGTATGGTAGACAATCTTTTTTTTGCCAGACTGCAGACTGAAACATCTTTTATAGGGTTAGTTCAAATCCATTGCTCTATATCTTGTAATGGATAATGGAACGAGAATTGGAATGACTCTCAATAACATTTTACCCAAGCCCCATACCAAATATTTACCCATAAATAGGTCTATACATGTATTTTTATATTACAAATCCATGTCATGCACAATAATAGATCACGTGAGGGTCACCAACATTAGGTTTTGATAACTATGTTTGCCATTGATGGTCAAAAGAAGACAAAGCTTTGTAGAAATATAATACATGATGGCATAAAGGCTATGGCTAGGCTTTTGTTTGTGTGTGTGTGTGTGTGTTTAAACTTATATTTATATTCATTGAAAGCATCTTAATTTTTCAATAAATAAATTCAATTGATTTCTTGGGTAGAGTACCCCAATTAAGCTCAGGTCAAGCTTCAACTTTTTTACCAAATGGGGACTTAAACTTAAGACATCCACTATGCACAACCACTAGGCTAAATGAAGTTGTTATGAAAGAAGTAGAGTATTGGAGGGGGGTTGTCCCCAATTAAGCTAAGGTCAAGCTTCAATTTTTTTTGCAAATGGGGACTTAAACTTAAGACATCCACTATGCACAACCACTAGGCTAAATGAAGTTGTTATGAAAGAAGTAGAGTATTGGAGGGGGACGTCCTTGTTAATCACCTCTTTACCCATCCCCTTGCCTTTCCACCCCCCCTATCCTCCCTTTTTTAATTATTAATACATTTTTTAGTTCTTTTTAGTTAGGGGGACCTATTTGATATGCTTTATTCCATATATATGAGGCTCCTATGTGCTTTACAAATATATGAGGCTCATGTATACTTTCCAAATTCTTATTTTTGGGGCAAAGAAGTGGAGAGTGTGTCCACTTAGATGTCAAATCTTTGTGTGCATTACTAGCTATGCATTGGTATCTGTATGTAACAACATCTAAGGGGAAAGAAAAGTTTCCTTAGTAACTAAATTTGTAGCTTTTGGTAGTTGAAATGAGCTATACTTACAACATGATTGGAATAAATTATCAGTCATACCAAAAGTACATGTTGAACCCTTAAAGATAAGAATGCAATACGAGATGCATTTTATAAACAAACTCATGTCCAACACTTAACTATGATGGTCAACATGATACCCATTTTATATGAAAGGTGAATACATAGGCAAGCATTTGATTTATCCTTGCAATGTGCAACATGATAAGAATAAATTAAATCTGCAATCAACCACGCAAAATAACATTATCTTAAAATCTTAAATGTTACCATGCAATGTCAGACTCATCTTGAAAAAAACTCATGCTAAAGCACTTAACTATGAAGACCAAACACGACACCTATTGTAAATGAAAGGTGAATAGAAAGGCAAGCATTTGAAAAGTACCCTTTTCTTAAAATCTATACTTTGTAAAAAGGGCTTCACCCTTTTGAACACAAAAATTAAGTGGCCAAATGATGGGGAGAAAAAAGATAAACAAAAGTATGGGCAGCTACATCCAAAAGGATTAGACATAAGGCCCTAGATATTGGGGTAGGTACAAGAATATTCCACAACAATAAGGAGGATAGTAGAAAAAGAGTGGTTAACTAGGTTAGGCAAAAGAGACTACATTGTATATTTTAAAGGATAGAGCAAAATGAAGGATAACCATAAAAGGATCCAAACTTGTATTAGGAAGGATACAGGAATTCCACATAGGAGGAGTGTGATCTCCCCCATGTTTTCTTGCTACCCTTTTTTTATGGGTAATATACTCACTCTCAAAACATGGTACCTCCTCTGGGGCTCGTAGAGATAAACATTGCCCTCCTCTTTTTGGCCCCTAATCACTTGACCTTTATTGCCTTTCGCTCCATCCATCTTTCCCCTTTTTTGATGGTCCACTAGTCCACCTACCTTCGCCACATCATTAACTCCCCCTACCTGAACAAAAAGCATGCTTTAGTCATGTCTGCCTTTCCTATCCTCTTCCATCTCTCTAAAAATAATACTTTAACAAGTTGATTATGAATTTTTCGATGCATAGCGAGCATATGTGGAAGTCAGTGCGTTGCACCTAAGTAGGTCACTTTCAATGCCCAAACTTGAAAAACCCGAAGAAAATAGCCATAAGAATACAAATTCCAAAACTCCCTTAATCTTTTCTGTTTCTTTTTATAAAAAAACCCCATCACATTCAACATGTAGCCCAGGGAGAGCCTAGGTTTTATTGAGGGCAAAATGCCCTAGACTAGTAGGCATAGGGTCGCTAGTCAACGGTTGATGAACTCACACACATCCTAGGCGCACGGACCCATCTCGACACTAGCTAAGAACCAGGCCATCAATGTCGACTTTTATGTCATTAGGCCTCGGACCTGAACAAAGGGAGATGGGCCTGTAATTCAACATGAAGTAGATGCTCCCTCCATGTGGCAAGTCGCCATGGGAGGATGACCTGTGTCCCAACAAGTCCCTTCCTTGTGTCTTTTAAGTATGAGACACCCTTGTCTTCCTAGGAACACTTTGCTCACTTATTGGCTCTCATTGGCACTCTCTCTCTCTCTCACACTCTCTCATTGTCTCTCATATCTCTCATTGGCTCTCATCTCATTGGCTCTCATCTCTCTCTCTCACGTGGCAAGTCTCCATGGGAGGATGACCTACCTTGTCTTTTAAGTATGAGACACCCTTGTCTCACTCCTAGGAACACTTTGCTCACTTATTGGCTCTCATTGGCTCTCTTTTTCTCTCTCTCACACACACACACATTGGCTCTCATCTCTCTCTCTCCACACACTCACACCCCTTTCCTCGCTTAGTGGCCTCTCACACACACACAACAAGCCCATGGCAACAACACAGAGAATGCCAAACCTTGCAGAAGATACAAACCATGGGCTCCCTCGCCCTCGCTTCAAAACAATTAAGCAGCTCGTAGATGAAGGGCTCACCCATGTTCCCGACAGTTACATCCGTCCCCTCCACCATCGCCCAACCTTCCCTCAGTTTTGTGATGCAGATCAGCTTCCCGTCATCGACCTCACCTCTTTGGACAGTCGTGGTACCGGCAGAGACCAAGTAATCCACCACATACGCCGCGCATGCCAGGATTGGGGCTTCTTCCAGGTCTGCGTGTAATGGGTCACCCTGTCCGTCTTAAAGCTTGCTAATGGACCTAAGCTCACCACCTTAAGATCTGTCTTTCAGGTCATACATCATGGCGTCCCGTTACCTCTAATGCATAGGATTCAGGCAGCTGCTCGAGAGTTCTTCGATCGACCGGCAGAAGAGCGAATGCGATTCTACTCGGAAGATAACAACAGGGAGATGGTATATGTTACTAGCGTCAATCGACGTCACGAAACGATTCATGAATGGAAGGATTCGTTGCGCTTTATGCCAGATCGATTCAAGGGTGTCAAGGAAGAAGGCCCAATCCCTTGCAGGTAACCAATATTGTGGGAATTCACCAGGATATCCTGCTGTCGCGCTTTATTCTCATTTTTGGGTGTATCAACAAGGACATCCTGCTGTTGCGGTTTGTTCTTATTTTTGGGTCTGTAAACAGGGAGCCTGCTCTTGAATATCTAAGTGCGCTAAGGTCCCTTGGACAGAGACTCCACAAAGCCATTCTCGAGAGCTTAGACATCGGTATGACTGACTTTGGAGAAACTATGGTAGCAATTGCAGACGGGGTCATAGGAATGCAATATTACCCGTCCTGTCCGGATCCCAGCGTTACGTTCGGCGTGAGCGCACACTCGGATGCCAATACACTCACCATTCTGTTGCAAGACGACGTGGGTGGATTGCAAGTGCGGAAAGGCGACCGGTGGATCGCAGTCAAGCCCATAGAAGATGCGTTCGTTATCAACGTAGGAGATCAGATCCAGGTATGTCACCTATCGTAAATGCTCGTATGCTATGGCTTTTCAGTAAACTTCTGAGATATAATTAGGACGATTGTCCGATTGTTGTGCAGATCCTGACGAACGGCAGATACGAAAGCGTGGAACATAGAGTGGTTACCAATGTAAACAAGCCGAGACTTTCGATTGCCACCTTTTTCAGTCCCTCCACGGATGCAACGATTGCTCCGCTTGCAGGCATCATCCAAGAGAACAATCCACCGCTATATAAGCCGACACTCTTTCGGGATTATCTTCAAAATTTCTTTAGAATCGGGTTACGGGCTAAGACTGGGCTTGATTTTGCGAGGATCACTCGTTGAACTCTCATTTTATTGCATGTCGATCTATTGAGGCAGTGCTCTTGGCACCTAATTTATTAGCATTGCAATGTGGATCTTTTTCCTAAGACGCTTCCAATGCATGCCTATGCTTTTCTACAAAAAAGCAGTGCTCTTGGCACCTTCTATTATTATTAATATTGGATAAACAATCCTAATTTATTAGCACTCCCTCCGAAGAGGTAGTGCTATGTTGGAGAATCGGACTCTCCTTTATGCATTTCCAATTGTAATTGTTTTAATTTTGATTGAGTTGGACAAGCCCGATCTTTATGCAACTTCACAAGTATAAGTGCCTTACTGATTAAGAGGCCTTTGCAAATTTTCATGACAATCGCATTTAATTGAGTTGGACAGGAAGATCCTTTTGAAGTTCACAAGTATAAGTGCATTGCTCATCAAGAGATCTTTGCAAGTCCATCTCACATAGAGGTATGATACAAGTGTAGTAAAGCACAAATTTTTAATAGATATGTACAACGCACGGTTGAAAATGGAAAATGTGCATGTGTCACTATAGAAGTAATATTAAATCATTTTGAAATTTTGCAAGTATGAGAAAATATTTAATTTTAAGGTTTCTTCAATATTTTCATGACCATTAGATACATATAGGGTATGGTATAAGCATTCCAATACATAATTTCTTTGCAATTATGCACAATAGAGGCACCGTGTATGGTGCAAAATGATGAAAAGGGCATGTCTTAATATATAAGTCATGTTCAATCCTTATAAATCTTTGCAAGTATAAGCTCCTCACCCATTGAAAAGTGTATTGCGAAGCTTCTTAACCATTACACACGTAAAGATTTGGTATAACCACATTGATTGCACAATTATTTGGCAATTCTGTATGATGCATGGTCGAGAATGAGAAAATTTGAATCTACCATCAAGTCATGCCCAATCCTTATGAAACTTTACAAGTATGGCCTTATCCATTTAGAATTCCTAGAAAGTTTTCAAGACCATCACACACATTAGGTATGGCATAAGCATATTAACATATAAGTTTTTGGGGTTATATACTATGCATCCTTGAAAATGAAAAAAATGTGCATGTCCCACCGTACAAGTGATGCCCTATCTTCAATAAAAATTACAAATGTAAAGGTTTATGGATTAGGTTTTATGGGTTTATGGGTTAGGGGCTAGGGTTAATTGGTCAGGGTTTTCAGGTCTTAGAGTTTGGCAATTATGCACCATGTATGGTTGAAAATGAAAAATGTGCATGTCCCACCATGCATCAATGAAAATGAGAAACTTTTCATTCCCTTCATACAAGGATGTCCAATATTCAGCTCACCCTATCATAAGCTTTCCCTAGATCAAGGTTGAGCATCACATGGGTTTGTTGTCTTGTCTTGCTCAAGGTTCAATCAAGAGAAGGGTCAAATAATTAGATATTTAGGCTACCTACTTGGAGCAAGGGTTTCTTCCAAGCAGAAATCTGATTGGGTTTATCAAAACATCAAAGGAAAACTTGCAAAGTGGACAAGGAATCTTTGTCAGTTTATGTACTTTCAGTTATGCTCTTTGCAAAGACAAATCTCAAGAAAATTGATAAGGCAATTGCAAGACCCTAACTTATGCATTGCTCAATGGAATTCGTCAAACTTTGTCTTCAAGTTGTAGTACACATTCTAAAATTGAACATGAGACCAACTAATTATGGAATAATGAATAGCAACTGCTCCTGCGAGCTTCCCCTCCTCCCCTGTCGTACCTCTATCTCCCCCTAGCCTCTCCTTGCCTCGCCTCTCCCGCCCCTACCCCTCCGCCCTCACCTCCCCCCTCACCCCCACCTCGCTCCGTCCCCCTCGCCACGCTCCACCACCCCATCCGCTACCCCCTTCTGCTCCCCCCCGCCCCGCTACCCCCTCCGCTCCACTCCGCTACCCCCCCGCTCCACACCCCCTGCCCCGCTACCCCCTCCGCTCACCCCTGCCCCGCTACCCCCGCCCCGCTACCCCCTCCGCTCACCCCCGCCCCGCTACCCCCTCCGCTCACCCCCGCCCCGCTACCCCCCTCCGCCCCAGCCTGCTACCCCCGCCCCGCTACCCCTGCCCTGCTACGGCCCCAGCCCGCTACCGCCCCAGCCCGCCCCGCTACCGCCCCAACCCGCTACCCCCTCGCTCCACTCCGCTCACCCCCGCCGCCAGTCTGTCCCCTCACCCCTCGCCTCCCACCCCACCCCCTCCCGCCTCTCCGCCCTCCCGTTTCACCTCCGCCTTCCCCTCCCGCCCTCACCCCCGGCCGCCCCCCGGTTCATTCGCCCCACCCCGTGTTGAGAGATATGGTGCCATGAGCACATGTAGAGCAAAGGTATGAGCAAAGGGTAAGCTGCCACATGGCATGGAGGAGATATCCCACATGTGAGCAAGCAAATGGATGTAAGTACCCTCACCTATAAAAGGGAGGTTCATTTGAAGTAATTCAATCAAGCACTTTGCACTATCTCAAGATTCTCTTTATGAGTCCAAGCTAATCTATCTTGGAACCTAATTGACTTGAGATACATGTCATGAGCACTCTCTTCATCATGTTTCCACATAGGTTCCATCCACCTTAGAGTGCTCCATAGATCCTGAGGCACACATGTTTTGTCATGGTATCAGAGCATAGGTTTAGCTCTCCTAGTTTAGCTCATTAGTAGTTCACTAGGATTGCTCCCATTCCTAGATTAGTTGTACGCATGCCTTAGGAGCTCATGTTTTTCTCCTAGGTTGGTTTCAATTTTAGAGTGAGAGTTTTTTTTTCTTGAGTGATCTTTGTGAGAGAAAATTCCGTCCATAGGTTTCGGCTCATTTCGATTCTTCTTGTGAAAAATTCATGAGTGAGGTTCTTTGAGGGAGAGGGAAAGCACCATAGTTTCTCCTATCTACAAGCCAACAAAGGCCATCGTAGGCTACACTCCAGCACTAAGGCGGTGTCTCCTCAATGACAACTTCTACGTTAAACACCAACACAGCTGCCATAGCTCCAACCTTCAAAGCTCCACAGCTCTCTCAACTCATGACAGTCCTACAAGCAGCTCTACAATGTATGCATGCCCGCTCTACAACTCCCACTAGCTTCAACGGCTCCTAAAAGCCACTCCATCAACAAAGCCTAGACCAACCAGCACAGCAAAGCTAGAAAGCGGCATCTTGCTTCTCATACAGCTGAAGATAGAGAGCTTGGGGATGACAGCGGCGAGGATACACGAAGGGATAAAGAGCGAAGATGATAGTTACATAAAAGAAGCATTGAAGATTAGGAAGAATATATATTTGAGGAAGTTGACTAAGGGAGGAGCTGTGCTATTCAACGCCTCCATCGAACTAGAGCTCCGTCAAGCGGCCTTCAAGCCCATCTTATGCACATCGTCTTACATCACCTAGCTCTCTCGCCAGCCCAAGCGAGGCCCAAGCTCTAGTCCGACTCCCGCTTCAGAAGGCTCATCACGGCTCTTTAGAAGACTCCCGCCAAGCCTTGCAACAACACCACAGAGCTCGCAAAAATCCATAGGCAGGTGCAGTCGGCGAAGGCTCGGCTTATCACACAGACGGCCGACTCCTATCCTGCTACGTCTCTCTAGCAGCCGAAGCTCCTCACGGCCGATTCTACAGACCAACGCCTTGCCTATAGAGCAGCTCCCTCCATTGACTGTTGCAGGCAAGCATCCAACGCCAACAACGGACTGGTAGCCTCCACAGCGCTCAGCCTTCGAAAAGCCCTTCAACAATCAACAATCAGCCTTCATCGACGAGAAGCCTTCATCAACATTCGGAGAAGAGATGCGGCGGAAATTCGAAGAAGAGACCTCAGAAATTCTAAGGCTCTCACTATGTGACACGTGGCAAATTGGAAGTAACCAAGGGTTTGTTCTGGTAATAACTAAGGGTTAGTCATTGAGGTTTGCAAAGTGACACGTGGCACATAGGACCCCAGTGTAGTCAACTCAACCACCATGGTTAAGGTTAAGATTAGCTAAATGCCACATAAGCATGCACAGTCATCAGTGCCTTCTAAGCACACAGCCTCTTATTAAGCACAGTTTTAATTCTGCATGTGAATCCCTGTGCCATATCATCAAGGCCCCCTCTTCTTCACAAAAGCTTCAACAAGCCATAACTTGCAATCCAGGAAGAATTTGCACATGCTCCAAAAAGGAAAAGTGATCGTCTTTTCGAGCTCTACGCGCCTGTCAGATCAGAATCATTGTATGCAATTAGACACTGCCAATATTGAAAGAAATCAATTGGTAAGACCTTTGCAACAATTGGAAAAGCAAAGCATGAATGCAAACATCGATGTAAAAAGCAAGCCAAAAGCACAAGTGTATGAGATGACCATAGCCCGAAGCATGGCATCCACACATAAAGCATCAAGGCACATGAAAGGACAAAGCATCATGCATGAAGCTACAACAAACAAAGAAGCCAACAGAGTCATCATCAAGCCATGAGCCAAAAGATGACATCAATGGAATGTATTGAAAAGCAAAAACCTTGCCAACCTTGCCTATGTTTTGTAAATCAAGACTGACCACCTGAGAGTAGCTATGAAAGCACCCAGGGGAGGTATTGACATGTAAGCCACACTTGACCACCTTAAGTAGCATGCATGCACTAAGGGGAGGTGATGGATTTGTAACTCACATCTGACCACCTTGCAGTAGCCAAAGGATTATGGCACCAAGGGGAGGTGTTGAGAGATATGGTGCCATGAGCACATGTAGAGCAAAGGTATGAGCAAAGGGTAAGCTGCCACATGGCATGGAGGAGATATCCCACATGTGAGCAAGCAAATGGATGTAAGTACCCTCACCTATAAAAGGGAGGTTCATTTGAAGTAATTCAATCAAGCACTTTGCACTATCTCAAGATTCTCTTTATGAGTCCAAGCTAATCTATCTTGGAACCTAATTGACTTGAGATACATGTCATGAGCACTCTCTTCATCATGTTTCCACATAGGTTCCATCCACCTTAGAGTGCTCCATAGATCCTGAGGCACACATGTTTTGTCACCCCGCCCCCTCCGCCCCTCCATTCCCCCCCGCCCCCCGTCCGCCACCTCGTCCCCGCTCTGCCTCTCCCCCGCCCCCGCTTCCACTCCCACCGCCACTTCACCAGTCTCCCGCCTCCATGCCTTCACCTCGCGCCACCTCCGTTCCCGCCACACCCAGGCTCTACCCTCCCGCTTCTACCCCCCCCGTTTTTGGGTGACAGCCTCTTCCTCATCGGAAGCCTCGCAGTAGTTTGTCTTGGCAGTATGGCGGCTCCCTGCCCGGAACCGGAGGCCCAGACGGTCCCTCCCTCTCCAGATGCCTACCACGTCATCCTGACTGAGCAGCAATCATCTCGAGTTCAGGAGGTTGCCAATGACTTTGCTCTTACCTCAGTCTATGGCAGAGTCATTGGACATTCCCCCTCCAAATCAGCCATCAGGGACTGGCTCCAGTCCACTCTCATGCTAGAGGACGGCCATATTGAGGAGGTGGCCCTTATGGGAAGGGGCATCTTCTGGCTTAAACTCTCCAGTGCGAAAGCTGCGAGCAACCTGATTGCTGGCTCCCCCACGTCAGTGGACGGAAAGATTATCATGATAGTCCCGTGGTACCATGGATTCAGCGCAGCAGATTTTGATGCCCGGTTCCGTATACCTCGCCATCCAGTGACGCTGGTTTTTCCTGGTCTTGCTGCTGAAATTGTTAGGGACCTGGGCTCCCACTTCGGCTGGGTTATGCACGATACTTTCGCCGATGCGGTGACTACGGCAGGAGCCCCCTGAGTCCGTGTGGCTGTGGCGGATCTTGCGACTCTCCCGGCAGTGATCGAGATCGTGACAGGTGCCGGCAGTATCACCCAGAGCATGGTAGTCACCGGACAGCCAGGACAGTGTCTGAGGTGTCACGGCTTTGGACACCTGGCGGCTGCCTGCCCACGTTTCGCCAGCTCTTCTCAGCCCCCCCGCCTCCCCCCTCTCCGCCCCCTTCTCCCCCCTCCGGGCAGCCACGCCAGGAGGAGCAGAGGCAGCCGGACGAACCAGTGATAGCTGGCGGCTGGACTGAGGTTAGAAGAAAAAGAGGAAAGAACAAGAAGATTTCTGATAAAGGCAAGGAGGCAGAGGTTACCCCGCCTATAGCTGCACCTTAGAGACCCGATAGGCAGCCTCCCCAGGGACTTGGGAGAGCATCTTCTTCGACGGTAGCCCGCCCTCCACAGCCTCAGGTCCCCCTCTCTTCCTCTCCCCAACCTCTCCCCATCCAGCCCCAGCCCATCCCCCAACGGCACCCCTTGTCTCCCGACCCGCAGCTTCAGCCCCCTCGTCCTCCTCAGTCTTCTCCCCCTCCTTTTCAGCCCCAGTTCCAGTTGCAGCCCCATCCCTCCCCCCCCCCCCTCTTTCAGTTCTCCCGCAGAGCTAGCTGCTCCGACGGTTCCTCAGCTGAGGGCAGTTCCCGCTCCCCCTCCTCCTTCTCCTCCGCCAGCCGCCCCTGAGGAGTCTGAGCTGCCTATTCCCCAGCCTCCTCCCCCTCCCCCTCCCCCTCCGCTGGTAGGACACCCGAAGTCTACACCACCACCGGAGCAGGCTTCTCCGTCCGCTAGCCCCTCAGTGGCAGACTCTGATGGGCCTCAACTTCAGGAGAGAGAGCTCCCCCGTGACTTTTACAGATCTGGCCCCCGGGACTACCTGTATGTGGCCGACCTCGGGACCTTCCCTGCTTGCCTCGACATCAGTATCTTCCTGCTCCGCAAAGGGGCGGATGGGAAGATAGCCGCCTTGGCCCCTAGGGATGGCCCTGGCTTTGCTTTCACGTTCCTCAGTGACGGCACCGAGACCTGGACAGACGACTCGGTCTGGGAGGCTCTCAGGGAGCAGACGCATGCTCAGATTTGCTCCTGGATAGTAGGCCCGTTCGGTGGGCAGCTTCTCGAGACTCAGCGGTCCAAGGGTGACGTGCGCCTGCGGTGGCGCTGCGCCGCCAAACGATTCAGACTGATTGTGATCCTCAGGCCCCCCCTGTCTTGGCCCCTCCCCCAAGATGTCAGAGCCTGGACGCCTCAGAAACTCCGTGCCTTCTACGAGATGTCCACCTCAGAGATCTCGAGCTGGCTCGAGAAAGCCTTCGTTCATGGTACCAAAGGCCTCTCGCCTTTGCTGAAGGTATTGAAGGACGGGCAGGACGACCCCGCCTCCCCCTCCAAACCTTCCCATAAGCGCCAGCGCCTCTACTCTGAAATGTCAGCTTCTTCTTCGACCTCGACCGCGAGACAGTTGTTCGCTGCCTCCCAGTCCTCACCATGAGCCTACACCTCGTATCCTGGAATGTGAACGGGTTTCACTCTTCTGGCACCCGTGGTCCTAGGAAGCTCATTTTGAGACAGGAACTTCAGCTAGCAGTGATAGGACGTTTGGATGTACTTCTGCTCCAGGAACACAAGCTTTCGGCGGCTCACTCCCGTAGATGTGGGAAGATCCTCACTGGTCGCTCTCACACTTATTGGGAGCCCTCGATCGGCGCACTGGGGAGGAGTGGTGGTGTCTGTACTTCCGTGGGAGAGCAGCTAGCCCAGGGAGTTTTCGGTCATGGCACGTTGATCCCAGGTCGTGCCCTTTGGGTAGGCCTAGAATTAGAGGGCTCCAGAGTTGGAATTCTTAACATTTATGCCCCCACAGATCTCCCTTGTAGAGCCACCTTCTGGAGGACACTTACAGGGATTCTCCCAAACATGGATTCCTGGATTGTTGGAGGTGACTTCAACAATTTGGAGACCTTGGAGGAACAGCAGGGCAGAGGACCAGAGTTTACAGGTATGTCTCAGGCAGAGCAGTCCGCTTGGGACTCTTTTATCTTTGCGACAGGAGGAAGGGACTGTTGGCGAGACCCGTCCTTCCGGCGTTGGCACGGGAGCTTGGACTTCTCGTGGGGTTTCCGCAGGGAACGAGGCAGACTCCTGGAGAGGCTGGATAGATTCTATGTTAGTGATTGGGCCATCAGTAGAGGCGGTCAGGCCGGTATAGTTCCAGGGACGACACTCTCCGACCATGTGTCGGTGCTCTTATCATTAGATTCGGCAGCTCAGGCCCTTCCCCCCCGCTCATGCCGGATTCCCGACTCCATTTTCTCGAGGGAGGATGTGCGTAGCAGTATTTGCGGTCTTTGGGATAGATACTGGGGCGAGTGCACGGATTTGGTTGATTCGGTGGCACATGTGTTGCAGGAGATCTGCCAGCTCGCAGCCCTACAGGTTCGACAGGAGTGGTGGGGTAGAGAGAGAGCCCTTTGGAGAGACCTCGCCTCCATTCAGCGGCTCCAGCAGGCATCTCCGGGCTCGGAGGAGCTTCGGATCCAGGCCCTTCGAGCCAGAGCCCTTCTTGAGGAGACACTCCAGCGTCACTCAGAGTTTTCCTATCACGCCTCTCTCTTCTTCTGGGCTCGGAAGGGTGACCGAATGTGCAGGGAGTTCTTCAGGACACATGGCCAGAGAGCTGCAGGTGATCAGCTTCGGAGTCTCAAGACAGCGGCGGGACACATCGTCACGGATCCGGGAGAGGTCTTGGGATTGGCCCCGACTTCTACAGGACCCTTTTTCAGCAGGAGCTGCTTGCTCCTCACACTTGTCGTGCCCGTGAGGAGGTGTGGAGACACACTCCTTCCTTGGTCCAGCCTAGCATGCAGGCGACGCTGTTGGCACCGTTTACCACGGATGAGATGCTGGAGGCCTTGATGGCCATCGATGGACAGAAGTGCCCAGGTGAGGATGGGCTATCCCAGGCATTCTTCACCTCCTTCTGGGACCAGATCCATCAGCCCCTCTTAGTAGCTCTTCAGAGGATTTTCAGCAGCGGTTATATGCCAGAGTCCTCGGGACTGATTTGCCTCATCCCGAAGGGAGGAGATAGACAGGAGATCCATCAGTGGCGCCCGATCACTCTCCTTACCACTGCCTACAAAATCCTAGCCAAGATGATCAGCGCCAGAGTTTGGCCTCTACTTTCAGACCTCATTCACGACACTCAGACAGGCTTTGTTCAGGATCGCAGTATCCTGGATAATGTCTTCACCTTTTCAGAGGCGGCGGAGTGGGCTCAGCACAGCGGATCACACCTTGCCATCCTACTTCTCGACTTTGAGAAGGCCTACGATCGGGTGGACTGGTCCTTTCTGGAGGGGACTCTAGAGCGGCTAGGTTTCCTAGCAGGTTGGATTCAGACAGCCTCTAGTAGAGTCATCATTGGAGGCAGGATGGGTGAGCGTTTTAGCCTGGAGAGATCAGTGCGTCAGGGCTGCCCCCTTGCCCCTTACCTGTTTCTCTTCTTCGCCGAGGCTATGACTTACTACCTCCGGGCGAGGTCTACAGGGATCAGGGGTGTTCGCCTTCCCCTCCGGGAGGACACGGAGCTCTTGGACTCGGAGTACACGGATGACACAGCCCTGTATGTCCAGGACAATGAGTTGATGCTGGAGAGGGTGAGGATGGCCCTGGAGGTCTTCTGTTCGGCTGCTGGTGCGAAAATCAACTGGAACAAATCAGTTGGTTTCCTCACAGACCCCGGGGCGCGTTCTCAGTGGGGGAGGTTTTTGGGTTTCAGGTGGATCCCATGGGGACAGACAGCTAGATACTTGGGTTTTCAGGTCGGCCTGGACATCACGCCAGCTCAGCAGTTTCTCCCGGTGCTAGATTCCATCCGATGGAAGCTGGCTTTCTAGAGCACTGCTAAGCTTTCCCTTGCAGGTCGTGCCTTGGTAATCAACCAAGTCCTCCTTGCCACGGCTTGGTATGTGGCTTCCTGTTGGTGTTTCTCGAGATCCAGTGTGGCACAGCTTAGGAGGCTGGTTCGGAACTTCCTTTGGTCCGGGGAGGATGGCCTCAGAGATACCAGAGCCAGGGTTGCTTGGCAGATAGTTATTCTTCTGCAGGCTGAGGGAGGCCTGGGAGTCATCGATCCAGAGCTGCAGAGTCAGGCCTTGTTAGGCAAGTTAGTCATCCGCGGTTTGACCCCGGGGGGGCAGACGTGGAAGATGCTACTTCAGCAGTTGGTCAATTCTTGTGTCCCGCGACGAGGTGGAGAGTGGCTCCCATCCCTCAGGTGGATCTTCACTTCTGCCCCGCTTACTCAGCCCCGTTCCCCACTCGTTCGTAGCCTCCTCATGGTTTGGAGGCGGCTCCGCCTCTGTCTCATTCAGTCCCATCCCTGCTGTCAGGAGGAGATTGATCACCAGCCGCTTATCTGGAACGATCAGGTCAGAGATGCCGAGGGCCTTCAGTTGGGGGAGAGATCACATATCAGGTAGGATGGTTGGATGAGGGGGCCAGCCCGGTCCCTTCAAGTTTGGAGGGACACGTACAGATATTTGGAGATGGCTGATCTCGCAGACGCAGCTGGAGGTGCTCGTGGAGCCCAGGCAAGACGCACGGAGATCGACGGCATGATCCCAGCTGATTGGTTGGTTCCACCGGAGCCTCAGATCCTCATGCCTGGTGACGACCGTTGGCTGGGACAGTTCACCCCCCGTGGCATCCCACTGGTGGTCACAGGACGTATGGTCGACTCCTCTATTTCTTTCTTCGCGGTTATGGGGGATGGACGACTCAGGAGAGAGGATGCACTCATCGACCCCCTACTCCCATGGCAGAGGGTTCAGATCGTAGGCCTTTTGGGGAAGGTCTGGCGTACCGATCCTAGCATTGAGCAGGATCAACTGCAGCTTTGGCAACTCTGGCTCTGGGAGGGGCGGGCCTTGTCAGAGCTTGTTGAGTGGGACCCAAGAGAGTGGAGCTGGCCAGAGGTTGTGACAGGACAGGGGCCAGAGGTTGTGACAGGACAGGGGCCGACCTCCTTCTTCGCCTATAGCACGACTTTGGGCAGGCGAGTTCTTGGGAGGATGCAGAGCCGCCCCCCCACCCAGCGGCCCAGCTGGTATGCACAGGGTATTTCCAGATTCTTTTTGCAGGCCTTCTGGAAGGCCTTGTGGGAGAGTTGGCAACTGCGGAAGATCTCCTACTTCCTGTGGCTTCTCGCCCACAAAGGTCTTCCGGTGGGGAGCTGGTTGAGACAGATAGGCAAGGACGGACGCTGTCAGATTTGCCATGAGGTTGAGGAGTCACCAAAGCACTGCCTGTGGAGTTGCACTCACGCCCAGGAAGTGTGGAGGTGGACTTTCGGGATTCTCACTCGCGCAGCACCAGAGCTAGGCTTGATCACGTGGGGCGCGTTCTGTTGGTGCAGCACCACACCTGGTCTACATCACTTATTCGAGGCATGCCAGCAGGACCCCACTTTCCTTATCACGCAGGGTACATGGGGGCTGCTCGAGGGTATCCCGCAGCACCTAGCAGAGGCGGATACAGGAGTTCAGGAGAGGCAGCTAGTCTGGGAGATTATCAGCAGCATAGCAGGGTGGCACATTTGGACCTCGCATTGCGTGCAGATCCTCGATGGCACCTCCTTATCGACTGCCCAGATCATGAGTGATATTTGGTGCGAGATTATTCATACCCTCAGAGGCCAGTGGGACTAGATTCAGGGAGATTCCCGGTCTGGTCAAGAGAAGCGGAGACGCTTCCTTCGGACTTGGAACACTCAGGGCCTCTTATTCGAGCAGACCTCGTAGGGCCTTCGGTGGTGCTACTCACCACCCCGATGGCTGTTCATTCACACTCGCCTTATCCCGACGTGAGAGAGTGATTTATTGTGTTACCTTTTAGGGGTGTGTCCGATTTGTGAATGCAGCCCGTCAGCTACAAGCTGACCTTTTGTATCTTGTTCTCGAAGTAATATAATTAGCACTGTTTTGTCGGCAAAAAAAAAAAATTATGGAATAATGATTTGGAATGAGATCTTTAAAGCATTACAAGTGCTATGTTGCATGTGAAGCATGCATCCTAAATAGCAATTTATTCAAAAACGTCAAAATGTTATTATGTACATACATGCAACGAAGTAATCATTGAAAAGTACAATACATGAGCTTGTCCTCAACCCAAGTGACACACCTAAATGAGAACATTAGGTATGGGTTAACAGGCCTCCAATGTTTTGCGAAAGTGATGCACAGCCATTTAAGAGCATGCTCCATACCTTTTTTTTAATTTGTTGAAAACCAAAACAGATTGAATATTTGGAATCCAAACTAGTGGGACTATGGCATGGTAGTCTTAAAACATTGATAGTTGTTGATATTGGTATCTAGATTTACCCTAAAATGGAACAAGTTGAAACTATGCAATTTGTGCATGTGCAAAGATCTTTTTATAAATCTAACACTATTTATAATTTTGAATTGTTTCTTTTTCCATGCACTTGCTTTCTATATGGCTCATAAGCATCTCACTGCATTTCATAATACATAGCATCAAGCCCGATAGCATGCCCTTCGGCCTAGTTCTGTTTTGAAGCATTTTAGGCCGCATTGCACCTCTTTGGGATATCCAATTCTGCTGACATGTACCGTCAGAGGGTGAAAACCTGACTGCTAAAAATTTATCTTCTCCTGCGAATTTTAAATTTTCACACCTCCTGTCCATTGAATCTTGGAATATTAAGTACTTGCAACTTGCCCCCACCCTATAAATGCCTTGCAATTCACACGTGCCTCAACGTGACCTTGCACGGACTTTGGCTCGGCATTGTCTTCTTTTGGGTAAGTTGTCTTCTATTCTTTGCTCACCTGATCAGCTAGCTTCTTTGGGTCTGATCATGGCCATGGTGCCAATAGCAACATGCAGCTTGCCATGGTTGGCAAGAGAAGCAGATAGAGGCTATGAGACAGGAAAGCTAAAAAGCTTGGTGAAGGCCCAAGCAACAGATTATGGGCCAAGAAAAGCGATAGCGTGGGGTATCAAAAGGGCAATGGAACACACTTTTGCAACATTTGTGAAGGGAGAAAAATGAGAAGAAAGAAGACTTCTAGCAGAGCAATAGCAAGAAGAAGTTGCAGGTGCATGCATATGTTGGTTGGGATAGAATATCTAGGCTATGGATAGCCAAAGATCTAGAAGTATCCTGGTAGAATTTGATGTGGTGATGGCCTTTTGGTGTGTTGGGATGAGCAAGTCTACAAAGTATGAAAACCAATTTGCAAAGGGTAAGGACATTCATGTGTGTGTAGGATTTATTGATCTTCATTGTTTATAGCAATTATCGATCTTCATAATAGAGCTTGAAATCAAGAATAAAATGATTGTCAACATGTGCCTCAAGTGCCATGTATTGAAATTGGCTGGAATAGCCTACATGGGCTATGGATAGCCAAAGATTTGGAAGCAAGGAGGAGAGGGAAGGAGTGGAGGAATGACAAACGATCATGCTACGATGGGAGCCCTTTTTTTTTGTGATGCAATGAGGGTAGGGAGAGGTGGGAGAGGAGGAAGGGAGGGACGGTAGGGAGGGAGGGGTGGGAGAGAGGGAGGGAGGGGAACATAAAGGGAGCTAAAGTAAAAGGGAGGGTGTGATCAAAAATGGTTTATGGGAGAGGTGAGAGTCAATATATATCCCTAAAAGCATTTGAATTTTCCGCTTTAGAACTCAAACCTCTCTCTCTCTCTCTCTCTCTCTCTCTCTCTCTCTCTCTCTCTCTCTCTCTCTCTCTCTCTGTGCCCCCAACTCCCCTCCCCTTTCATCCCCTCCTCCTGTCCTGTTCCCTACCTTACTTTTCTCCTTCTCTCCCTTCCCTTCCCTCCCACCCCTCTCCTTGCTTTCCGATCTTCATAATAGAGATTCATTGTTTATAGCAATTATCGATCTTCATAATAGAGCTTGATATCAAGAGTAAAATGATTGCCAACATGTGTCTCAAGTGCCATGTATTGAAATTGGCTGGGATAGCCTATATGGGCTACGGATAGCCAAAGATTTGGAAGTAAGGAGGAGAGGGAAGGAGTGGGGGAATGACAAATGATCATGCTGCGATGGGAGCCCTTTTTTTTTGTGATCCAATGAGGGTAGGGAGAGGTGGGAGAGGAGGAAGGGAGGGAGGGTAGGGAGGGAGGGTAGGGAGGGAGGGGTGGGAGAGAGGGAGGGAGGGGAACATAAAGGGAGCTAAAGTAGAAGGGAGGGTGTGATCAAAATGTGAGAGTCAATATATATCCCTAAAAGCATTTGAATTTTCCACTTTAGAACTCAAACCTTTCTCTCTCTCTCTCTCTCTCTCTCTCTCTCTCTCTCTCTCTCTCTCTCTCTCTCTCTTCTCTCTCTCTCTCTCTCTCTCTCTCTCTCTCTCTCTGCCCCCAACTCCCCTCCCCTTTCGTCCCCTCCTCCTGTCCCGTTCCCTACCTTACTTTTCTCCTTCTCTCCCTTCCCTTCCCTCCCACCCCTCTCCTTGCTTTCCTTGCCAATGTTGCCGCACTTGCTTTTGTTCCCCTCTCCTCTACTCCATTCATTTAGTTCTATTGCCATCTACTTCATTCCATTAATTTCCTTTTCTCCTTATCATCCTGCAAGCATGGCCCCTTTTTTTTAATTTATTTTTCCGAAGTAAAAATTTTAATAAATCATTGCATGGACAAGGATGATAGTCTATCTTCCTTTCCAACCCCTTTCATAGATTATGTAAAAGGCATGGTCATAAAACTTTGCAAATACCTTTACTTGCTCAAATTTTGGATCTTAAATTCTACACCATATACCCTGAACCCTAATCCCTATAGCCCCAACCCTAATTCATATATCATAAACCCTAATTCCTATAACTTGAGCCCTAAAAACTATACCCTAAACCATATACCCTAAACCCTATACCCTATACCCTATATCCTAAACCCTAATCCTTATAGCTTGTACCCTTTACCCTATACCCTAAATCCTATATCATAAACCCTAAACCATAAAGCCTAAAAGCTAATCCCTATAATGTAAATCCTCTAGTTTGGTAGTATAAGAGGACATAAAAGTGTTTTTTAAGGTTTTAGCCAAAAAATCACAACTTGATGTAGATGCGCTTTTTGGTGATTTCCTCTCTTGAGATTAAGGTAGACTCACAGGAGTATTTTTAAAAAATATAACAAAATCAAAAGGCTAATACATGTGATTACAAAATGCTCACAAATGTATGGTAACACAGCGTTTCATGCAGATAGTACTCAAATTTGAAACTTTATTTAGCATGCCTAAAAATAAAAATGATTTCAATGAGCTATCATTTTTATAAGTATATAAAACACATAAGAGTCACAAAATTGTATTAAAAAATCATTTTGGAAGACCTTAGCCTCTTGAAAAGCTAGGCAATACTTTCTGACATGTATATGAATGAGGTAAAGTCCTTGCTATCATTAGAACCAAGCTCAAGTATTTGAATCAGAGGACTCAATGCAACTTTCCTCTACAACTTTTGATAGCTTTGGCTGCTATAGACTTTTTCCCAAGAGTTAGCAGACCTTAGTCTCTTGAAAAGCTACACATCCTACATATATCTTAGCAATCCAAGTTAAGGCTCAACTAAGGCCACAATCACACTAAGAGATATTGGGGATAGTACAATGGCACCAATTTAGTGCTGTTAGCTTGCGCAAAAGATTCTATAAGGTCATCAAAATGACATTTTGAACCATGACAACCTATTACCTAGATTATATATTTGTATACCTGATACTTGAACACAAGAGGCCCAACTTGAACACTTTATCAAAAGCATTTTGGCTTAGTCTCGAGCAATGTATTTGTACACACATGAACACCATAGGCCTAAACATGTACTCAATCAAATAACAAGTGTAAAAATAGACAATGATTTCCTTCCATCAATGAGTTATTAGGTTCTTGACGGTAGTTGATTGAGGTAACCTCTCTGAAGCTAGCCAAGTAATAGTTTAATTCCTTAGGGAGTTAGTGGTATGATGAGTAGGATGCTCCTTTTTTTGGGGGGCGAGAGGGAAGGGGTGAGTATGAACATGCCCAGCACCCTAAAAGTAATATTGACGATTAAAACGACATGTGGGCTTTTAATTTTCAGGTGTTTTTGTATTGCACCCCTTACATTAATAGGTATAAAAGTTGGAGGAAACAAGGTGGTGAGGCCACAGGTGTGTTACTGATAATGAGGTTGAGTCTAGAGGGATTGGGGACAAGAGCACATAGTTGTTCTTTGAAATTTTTTAGAAAGGATCCAATGTGTGCTATCGGATTTGCTATGTAAAAAGACAAATTGTAAAGAGGTTCTACTCCTAAATTCCTTTTTGCATTAAATCATAGGCTTTCATGCCAGATGCTCACCTAGCTAGATAATATATCCAATTAAGTCTTCAAACAAGTCATTCTAGATAAGAACATTATTACCAGCTTATATCATTTAGCAATCATCTGTTATTCTCATCGTATGTAATGTGTACAATCAAATCATAATTGGCCCAGCAAATAAACTTGCAACTAAAAATACTAGTATGTCAACGTCCAATATCATCACCCTTCATAATAATTGTAAAAGAACCAAGGGTATATGGATTTATTAAGACCCTTATGAACATAACTTGTCACCATTCTAAGTTATTTCAATGAAGTGAAAGTAAACCACTAAAAACACATTAGTACAAAGGGAAGAAACCATAAAAGTAATAGTAAATTTAAAAAACATTTGATATAAGAGAAGAGCCATCCTATCCCTAGGTATACTAAGTCCCAATATATCTAAATTAGTGGCAACTTACAACTTGCAATTCCAACTAGTATGCCTTTATGCATAGCAACTACGAATTCTTGTTTCCTAAACAAACTTTAATAAATATAGACCTAAATCTTAGTTCTAATACTGTTAATTGAAATCATATCCTATGTTTGATTAAATGTTTACTTCATAAACACTTTATAATTTGCTAATGAAGAGAGAGATATCATCACCAAATGAGCCAATGGCATGCAAACTAAAAAAACTTTTTAATTCTCTAATGAAGATAGGGTTTTGGTTTAGGGTTTCAAACATATTTAAGAGAAACATTTGAAATTGTCAAAGTAGAGGATTAGATTATGTAAAACAACTAGATGAAAAAATTTTAAAGCAATGAACTATCATTCATTAAGGTCATGAGGTGCCAAGGCAATCAAGGTTTGTTTATTGCCATTCATGAGAATTTTACCCTAGTACTTAAGTCATTTGGGTTTGCAGATCATGCCACCACTACCAAGCATATACAAAGGGAATAGAACAAGCATCGTTACACTAGCCTAATGCAATCTAGCCATAGTCTCATAACATAGCACAAAACTAAGTATGTTGTACTTACAGTTAATGTTGACCTAAAGAATCGATTTTTCCTTGATAAAAAAATATGCATGATTGTAAAAATCTTTTGTTGATGTTGACTTGCCATTTTGATAAATGTGCCACCAATGCAAAAAGTTGACGTGCTTAATTTTATTTGCCATTTCATTGTTAAATAAATTTATATGCTAATTGGACTACATAAGTTGTTGGAATTGATATCCTTTGCCACAAAACTCTTTTAATAGCCTTGAAATGAGCTGATGGCACTTGTTGATGAGGATTCCATGATCTTGTTTTGCCTCAATGTTAAAATTATTTGATTGATGTCCTTGTTCAAGGATGCTGATTTTTGATGAAGTATTGCAATTTGAGTAGTATTTAGCCAAAATTCTTCAAAAATCTTCAAAATCATAGTTAAAATGCTGCCTTTGAATGGTTGAACCTTTTTTTTTTTTGAAATCGGGTTGCTTGTTTTGGGATTTGAAATCATGTCTAAAAAAGGGTTAAATATGCTAGAAATTTTGTGCAAAACATGGGCTTTTAGTCTGTGGAAGTTAGACTTTGACTAGGTTCAGTGTGGACCTAAAATGAATGAGTTTTGTTCCTTCAAAATAGGGCATCTTTAGAGTTCTTTTGGACTTTAGGTATTGGTAAATAGGAATTCTTGGAGTGATGTGGCACTTGACCCTAGGTGGGGTTAACCTAACATTGTTGTAGTTTATTTCAACCATGGTTCACATGATTATGGTTAAATATGCATGTAGCTTTTGACCAAACCATGTTTTGACTCATTATGTTGATATGGCATATGATGTAGCAAGTTGATGGCCTGGCTCCTTACTTGCACTATTGTTGGGCAAGGTTACATCCTTCAAAGAAATTGCCTATGATTCTACATTAGATGTCCACATATTCATCGAGCTTATTTCAATGGCCGGTTTAATGTCATTTAGACAACCTACAATTTTGGAAAACTACAAACATATGTCATCTCTGTTTGTGTGGCTCTATCATCACTTTTTCTTCAATTTTGTAACATCTGTAGGCTCAAGGAAGTGGAAGGAGATACAAATGCGGAGTAGAAAATTGAAAGCAATCACATCAACAACTAACAAATGAAAGTACAAAGTACAAAATAAAGGGGAACCCTAGGACAGTGTCCTAGTGGTACCACTAGTACTAGGTGACCTAAGTGCCAATAAGTAAAGCTACATGGCACATACCAGGGCCCAGAGGGCATCAATACGACCAGGAGATGATGGCCTACAAACCCCTCTCCATGGTATGGGCTGAAGTATTCTAGAAACGTCTTAGAATACATGGTATTTTTTTGTCATGGTGGCACATGTTCATCCCACGGGATATAGCCACCTATGAATGTACAAGGTAGCGAGATCATGTAACAAAGGGAACCAAGTAAAGCCTGTCGAAAGACTTCAAACTTGGGACGAGGAAGTGCCTTATAAACAAATCTGCTATGTTGTCCTCTGTGGGAAGGTAGGTCAAGTCTATGTCTCCTGCTGACAACTGCTCTCGAACAATGTTCTTGGTACGTGCATGAAACACTGGATTACGCGTAATAGCCAAAGCACTCTGGCTGTCAGTGTAGACCATAGTGGAGGATGTCTAGCGGATACCAAGATCTACAAGTAACTCTCGAAGCGAGACACACTCTACCGTAGCGGTGAAGCAATGAAGGCTACCCTATACTCACCCTCACAACTGGATGTGGCAACTGTTGGCTGCTTCCTACTGAGCCAAGAGATACATGAACTGCCAAGCAAAAAATAGTTACCAGTATGTGACACTTTAGTGTGGGAACAACCTACCAAGTCACTATCCATGTAAGCATGCATGGTAAGTGAACCCTAATCACCATAGAAGAGGGCTAAAATCGTGAGTGCCTCTGAGATATCTAAAGACTCTCTTCACTACCTACCAATGCTATGAACTGGGCATGTGCATGAACTTGCTGAGCTGGGATACTGCATACTGTAAGTCAAGTTTGGTGTGGCACAAGTAAATGAGACATGTGACACTCTAGTGTTGGAACAACCTGCCAAGTCACTATCCATATAAGCGTGCATGGTAAGTGAACCCTGATCACCATAGAAGAGGGCTAAATCGTGAGTGCCTCTGAGATATCTAAAGACTCCCTTCACTACCTACCAATGCTGTGAACTGGGCATGTGCATAAACTTGCTGAGTTGGGATACTGCATACTGTAAGTCAAGTTTGGTGTGGCACAAGTAAATGAGACATGTGACACTCTAGTGTCAGAACAACCTGCCAAGTCACTATCCATGTAAGCATGCATGGTAAATGAAACTTGATCACCATAGAGGAGGGCTAAATCGTAAGTGCCTCTGAGAAATCTAAAGACTCTCTTCACTACCTACCAATGTTGTGAACTGGGCATGTGCATGAACTTGTTGAGCTGGGATACTGCATACTGTAAGTCAAGTTTGGTGTGGCACAAGTAAATGAGACATCCAATAGCCTACTAGTAAAGAGTGATATCACATGGTGGGCTCCCATCATGAGCTGAAAATTTGAAGCCACGGTCCATAGGAGTAGAGATTGGCAAGTTGCAATCCTCAAACTAAAAATGATCAAGGAGCTGTCCACTATACATGGACTGTGTCATCATAATAGCCCCCTCAACATGAGCAAACTGAATGCCCAAATAATAGTGCAGATGTCCCATGTTTGACATTTCAAATTCTTGCTACAAATTAGCCTTGAAAGCTGCAATATGTTGAGTATCAGGGCCCGTGATCAGCATGTCATCCACATATAAAATCAACACTCAAAAAGTCAGATTCACTCCGACAGACATAAAGAGTGGGCTCTATTGGGCTATTCTAAAAACCAAGGGATAGTAAGTGTGCATGAATTTTAGCATATCATGCCTTGGGTGCCTGCTTCAAACCATAAAGGGCTTTTCTCAGCCGGCATACCTTGTTTTTAGAGCCAACAACCTCAAAGCCAAGAGGTTGTGTCACATAAACTTCTTCCTGCAAATCCCCATGAAGAAACGCAGTCTTGATGTCAAGTTGGTGCACTTGCCAGGCTGCAATGGCAATGACACATCTGATAGTAGTAATCCTAGAAGTGGGAGCAAAGGTCTCCTCAAAGTCAATGCCTTGTTGTTGGCCATACCCTTTTGCAACAAGACGGGCTTTGTGTTGATCTATGTTGCCATCAGATTTCCTTTTTAATTTGTAGACCCACCGGGTACCAATGGCATGCTTGCCAAGAGGTAGATCTATTAATTCTCATGTGTCATTTTTGGCAATAGATTGTAGCTCAACTCTCATTACATCCATCCACACTTTGTTGTCAAAAGCATCTTTATGGCACAAAGGCTCTTCATTGCAAGATGTAGCAAGGAGTGCAACCTAAAGAAAGTGACCATGCATCTGTTTATTCCCTAATCTTGTTTAAGAAGTAAGAGGTTGATCGTGTTTGCTATCCCTCAATGTGTCAAGAAGTCATCTGGGAACTTGCCTTTGCTTTCTATTGATAGCTCTTTCTTCAATCACCGCATCATGAATATTGGGATCATTTTCTGCTGGAAGGGGGATCTGCAAATGAACATGGGTTGCTGGCTGATCATTGCTTGGTGGAGGGTCTGCAACATGCTCATGTTGTTGGTCAAAGTCCCCCCTAAGGGAAGAAGAGGTATCCAAGAGTCAAAGGCATCAAACATGTCAGCTTGTAGCTTAGCTTTGTAGTCCACAAGAGGAGAAGTTGAATGTTCAGCAAAGATTACATCTCTACTAACAATAAAAAAGTGAAGGCTTCCTACCTTTCCATGCTTCATAAGGTGTAACAGTCCTCAATGCCCTTGTAGGTGATCTATTCAGCACATAGTTAACACACATCACTGCATCAAGCCAAAATTTATCGGGCAAGGACTTGGCCTTAAGCATGCATCTGGCCGTCTCCATAGTGGACCTGTTCTTTCTTTCAGGAACATGATTATGCTGAGGAGTATAAGGAGTACTGCTTGAGTGAACAATGCCCCGTGAAGACAAAAATGCATCAAACTCCTTTGACATATACTCTCCCCCCTTATCTATGTTGAGGGTGACAAGCTTGCATCCTGATTCATTATCAACCATATTCAGCCACCTAAGCATGAGAACACTTCAGACTTGGCTTTTAAAGCATAAAACCAGCAATATCTTGTGAAGTCATCAATTAGAGTCATGAAATATTTGTATCCACCAATGGCATTTGTCCACATTGAGCCACAGACATCACTTTGCACTAGCTATAATTTCCTTTGTGAGAAATTTGGACAATCTTTTTGAAAAGGAAACCGATGCATCTTACCCAAAAGACAACCCTCACACACATGTTTGGAAACTATGTGAGTTTGAGGTACATCATTTGCCATGCCTTGTGAATGTAACTTGGAAGTTGGTAAGAGCTCTATAATTTAGATGACCCATTCTCTCATGCCAAAGATGAGTTTTAGCAAGCTGTGGATCTGAAATAGCAAATGCTTCAATACAAAGTGCAGCTGAGTGATAATCAAGGTGATAAAGCCCCTTTTTCAAAGTGCTAGTGAGAATTATGGCATTGTCATCACGAAGATCATATACTAGGCACTGTAATCATCAAAAATCACTCGGAAACTTGAAGTGGCAATTGCTGAAATTGAAATCAAGTTGACTTCAATTCCAGGCACAAAAAGAACATTTGTCAAAGTGACATGATCGATTGAAATGGATGTGAGATGCACATCTCCAATTCCTTTTACAACATAGGAAGCATTATTAGCACATGCGATAGTCCCCCCTCGAGGTGCATTAGCCAAGGAATGAAACAACTATTGACAAGAGGTTACATGCTTGGAAGCACCACTATCAAAATACCAAGACTGAGCATCATTAGCAGAAAAGAATGCATCAACTTTGGATGGATCAAAAGAGCAATGGACAGTCCATGCCCAATCATCCTGGAAAGCATGTGCATGTGAGGCATCTGTTGGCTCATGGAATTCAATTGCATGTGAGGCATCTATTGTCAATCCGGCTTTCTTCTTCTCCGAAGCAATGCACTTCTTGCATTCTAAAATTTCATGCCCTGGCTTGTGACAATAGTTGCATCTTTTCTTCTTTGACTTATCTGCTGTATTTTGAGATACATTGGAGGAATTGCCACCGTCAGGCGCATATTTAGGCTTGCCCACAGGCTTGGAAGCCTTGCCTTTTCCTTTCTACTATGAAACAAATGCATGATCAGGAATAGTAGCTTGCCTATTAGCATGACTTCGCTCTTCTTGCAAAAGCAAAGTGACTAACTGATTAAATGAGTAGTGATCAAGATTTCCATTGCTGACAAGTCTAAGGGTTGTAGCAAACCCTTGATATGTGTCTGGTAGTCCATTCAATGTAGTGCCAACAAGTTGAGAATTAGGCACAACTTCATCAATATTTGCAAGTTGCACCATGAGGTCCTTGACCTTTGTTAAATATGTATCCATTGAGTCACTTTCCTGCATGCTGAGTTCCTGCAATTGTCTTCTCAAATATGCAACCCGTGCCTCATTGCGAGCCTGATAAAGAGAAGCTAGCTTATCCCAAGCATCCTTTGCTGTCTTGCATGACCGGACATGTGGAATAATGATTCTCTTGCATGATAAGGCAATACATGAGTGTGCATTTGCATCTCTGGAGTCCCATCTGATCTGATCCTGAATAGAAGGAGTAGTGACAGGAGTACCAGAGGAAGAAGAGTTAGGAAGATTCCCCCTCGGAGGAGTGCCAGCAATAGGGGCAGCCACTTGAGCATTGGCTGGCCTCAAATCAATACCTAAAACAATATTCCAAAAGTTTCTTGCAGCAACTAGGATATGCTTCATAAGGTAGGACCACATAGGATAGGTGGTGCCATCCAACTTATCATCTTCATGGAGAACGCCAAACAAATCATTGTTGTTGCCCGCCATTGTAAAAAGCACAAGTAAAAGTGCACTAACCAAGTGATGCAAAAATAGCCTCAAGGCTTTCAACCGCAAATGTGACTAAATGAGATCACTGCAAATAGAAGCTAAGGCAAAACCCCACAATCTGAAAGGGCAAAATGGTCAAAAAGAGGGCAAATGTGAAAAAGCCCCAAATTAAGCTACAACTTTGCAAATGTGACCAAATGTCTTGCAATATCCTGCAATTTCTTGTCGATTTCATTGAAAACTGCCAATTTCATATCAAAGCAGGTAAATGTCACTGCTATTTGAGCAAATGTGGCAAAATAACTTGCAGATCTGAGAATATCCTGCAATTTAACTGCAATGTCTTGCAAAAATGCCAAAATAGACCAATCTGACTGCTAGAGATAGCAAATGTCAGATTCTCTCACTCAAAATGAGAGAAAAAGTACCTACAAATCTGCCAAAGGCCTTGTCCTTTGCAAAATTGAAGCTCAATGTAAAAAGCCCCAATTTCTAAAGGGCAAATTGCAACAAAAGAAGCCAAATTAAGAAAAAGGCCCCAATAATTGCTGCAAATTGTCAATCTAACGTCAAAGCACTCAAAAGCCCCAATTTTGTCGATGAAATTGAGCTAACAAATGGCAAATTCTGTAAATTTGAGCCAATGGGGTGTAATGTCCTGCAATTTCTTGTCAATTTTACTAAAAACAGCTAATTTCATATCAAAGCAGGTAAATGTCACTGCTATTTGAGCAAATGTGGCAAAATAACTTGCAAATATGAGAATATCCTACAATCTGACTGCAATGTCTTGCAAAAATGCCAAAATAGACCAATTTGACTACTAGAGACAGCAAACTTTCAGATTCTCTCACTCAAATTGAGAGAAAAAGTACCTGCAAATCTGCCAAAGGGAAAAGGCTCCAAAAAATTGTTGCAAATTGATAATCTGACGTCAAAGCACTCAAAAGCCCCAATTTTGTCGATGAAATTGAGCCAACAAATAGCAAATACTGCAAAAGCCCCAAAAATGTGACCGAAGAAGAAAATGTCACTACAAAACCTGCAAATGTGACACAAGAGCCCCAACTGTCCTTGACAATATAACTGCAAATCTGAGCCAATGGGATGCAAAGGTGAATGAAGAATTTTGCAAGTTGTATGGGGCCACGCAAGCTGTGTGGATGAATGCCCAAATCTGACGTAAGTTGAACGAAAACTGACGCATGCTTGTAAGGAAGGTTAGTGCAGGGCTGTACGGAAGATTGGCGCAGGGATGTATGGAAGATATGCAAGAATAGTACAAATGTTCTCACAGTTGGCGATGTAAAATGTAGATGACATACAACGCCTCCATGGAGCTATGCAAGGGTGGGCAAGCAGAGGAGGGGAAGAAGCACCAAGAGCAAGAAGCTGCTCTGATACCACTATAGGCTCAAGGAAGCAAAAGGAGATACAAACGTGGAGCAGAACGCTGAAAGCCATCACATCAACAACTAACAAATGAAAGTACAAAGTACATAATAAAGAGGAACCCTAGGACAGTGTCCTAGTGGTACCACTAGTACTAGGTGTCATAAGATACTAAAAGTACTAGGTGACCTAAGTGCCAATAACTAAAGCTACATGGCCCATACCAGGGCCCAGAGGGCATGAATACAACCAGGAGATGATGGCCTACAACGTCCTCCTTCTCGCATCAAAGTTCCAAGGTGTGTTGGCCAAAGATGGCCTGGCTCCTTGCTTGCATTACCATTGCGCAAGGTTGCACCCTTCAAAGAAAGTGCCTGCCCACATATTCATCAAGCTTATTGCAATGGCTAGTTTAACGTCACCTAAATGGTCAACCAACAATTTTGGAAAGTTGGAAACACCTCTCAATGATGATCCCATTAGAAGGGGCACTACACACACCCATATTAAAGAAAATATATGGATTGAAGGAAAAGAGGGAGTGAGTATCAACCTATTGTAGATAATAGCATGAGAGGGTTCCACTTTGCACAAACAATAATACTCTATAGGGTGAATCAGCTTCTAGGAGTAGAGATCATTTGTTCCTTGAGCAAGACTTTACTCTCTTTGGAATACTTGTCTCAGAACTCTTCTCCAAACTTCCAATCTTGTTAAGTAATGGATTGAAATGAGGTTTATAATATAGAATTTATTTGAAGTTACTCCACTTAAAGGTGAGCTTGCAATGGTGGCATCAAAAGTAATGACACATCAGTGGTGGTGAGTTAATTGATGATGTGGATTGTTTTTTGCAGGACTTGCTATTCTTCTAGGCTCTAAGGATAGCAATGGGTGCTAGGTTATAGCGAAAGCCATGCCTTGTATAAGGAAGCTTTTGCTTTTAGGTCCAACTTGTGAGTCGAGCACATCATCACCATCTAGTGACCTTGCTGGACCAACCCATTCTTTGAGCCAACCTAATGGACCACATTGTTCACCACAACCACCACCCATAATCATATTGCAAGCCATATCCCCTCGTACTTTAATATAATCTTTATAGCATCAAAACACATTTAGACTCACTAATCATGTCTTTGATTGCTCCCATTATATTTTCTCTCAACATATTTTAAGCATATGGAATAATAGATAGGGAGGTAAAAAATACAGACTTCTTGGATTGAGAGATCCCCTTAAAGGGGTTTGAGTACCTATTCATTGTCTAAACCATAGTGGAAGATGTGTACAAGATGTATAGGGTGAAGGGCTAGTAAAGAGGCGGGTGCCTTTAAAAATGTTAGTATACCCCCAATAGTGAGGTAGGTGCCACCCAGTACTCATCATGATGTGTTAAGCTCTCCTTTCACCATTTTTTGGACGAACACTCTGTTTGTGACCTAATGATTGGCTACTTGATGACCTTGATAGCTTCAAATTTGAATTTTGAGTTCATGAATGCTAATTCCACCATGGGTTAGAGCTAAAAAGTTAGTCCTCCATAGTGCATGTCCCCTTACCTTACGTGGCATGCAATTTTAAAGACCCATAGTACCTGTCCCAACCTAAGGACGAAAATAATAATTGCACATGGAAATTCGATCCTTATGCCGAAACGAATTGCACCAAACTTGTGTGTATGTATGTGAACGGAATTCCCTCCTTCATTATAACACAAGCGATTGCGTGGGTTTGATGATTTGGTGCCTTGACACTGCACACAAATTCCTCCAGTTGAATGGACTAAATCCGGAGTTTAAGTTTGAGGGGGCAGATGGAAGCAAACGAAGGGTCGGGCCAACAAGAGCTCGTGTCACCCTCCAAGTCAAGGGCAACCAGACCTGGGAGAAAGCGGCTCGCTATTGTTCTTTCTGTACTCCTGTCCTTCATTCTTGGTACTTTGTATTCTTGTTGCGTTTTTACTGCTCTCTCTCTCTCTCTCTCTCTCTCTCTCTCTCTCTCTCCAACTTACCCAGCTGTTCCAATAGACTCTTCATGTCTTTCCCTGATGTGTGCATATGCTGGGCATTTCAAGAGCATGTGCTGCTCATCTTCTCTTTCCCCTGTAGGACAGATTTTGTATAATCTTTCCCATCTATTTGCCTGTCTCCACTTCTAGCTCACGTGAGCTGGTTTTTAGCTTGCAGATTAAATGTCTTCCCCAGCATATTTATGCATTGCATTGCTGTCCATTGGGTTTTTGTAAAACTGCATTTTTGTTCCTGGGTTGTGCCATTGAGAGAGAGAGAGAGAGAGAGAGAGAGAGAGAGAGAGAGAGAGAGAGATTAATATTTGCTTATTTCAGGTCTTCCATTCTGGCTGAAGTCCACTGAAATTTACCGAACACCCCTTCCATTTACCTCCATTGAAGAGCAAGCAGAACATGTGATGTCGTCATCCCTTGTTTTGCCTTGTTACTTTCACTTTATTTTTACGGGAACGCAGAATGTAGATGGTGGCGATGATTTCGTACTGCATGGCCTAGAGGAGGCAGTATCAAAGATTTCCCAACTTGTACACAATTTTATTAGAGATCACAACTCTAGCCACGGTGGTTGTGGCTCATCTTTTACCGTAATGGCGAGCTTGGATACTCAAGACAAGTGCTTGAGGGTGGGAGTTCCAGATGACATTGCGGTCTGGCCTTGTGGGTTGATGAACTCAGGATTTTTAGAAGTCATGGAACATGGGGATGTTCATATGATGGATGAGTTTCTTGGCAATTATTCACATGGGCAGGGCACTAAAGATGGCATAAGGAGAGCTGCAGGGGGTCTTTACACAATTTTGAGTATAAATGAGTTATATCATGGAAATGGTCAGAAACAGGAGAACCTTGAAGATGAGTTTAGGGCAGGAAAGATTCCTGTATTTCCACCTTCTCAATCAATGGCAATGATCGGAAAATATCGTCATGCATGGGTAGTGGGATGCAACAAGGACAAGTTGATACTGGAAACTGAATTGGCCTTGATGAGTGATATCACTTTCAGATTTTTCATGAATGGAGGAAGTTATCAAGATCACAATAGAATGTCAACGGAGGAAAAGGGTGAGACCATGCCACTTGCAGCCGATGGAAAGGCCATTCTTTCATTTAGTCTGCTGAATGCTGAGCCAAGGGATTGGATTTTTGATTGGTACGATCTTATAGCTCATCTTATTACCCATTGCTTTAATGGATGTTTAGACTCTATGCTTGGATGATAGGTTCAGGTTTGTTATGTTTCTGCAGTGAGTGGATGACAATGCTGTGTGAGGTTCGCGAGTATGGCTGAACTGCATTCCCTAGTCTTTTGCCCTTGAAAGAAAGTAGGTTCTTGAGTCGTCAACAAGCATGTCTTGTACCCTCTTCTGTTTCCTATTGTTTTTCAAGCTACTAGTCTGTTTTGTTATCCATCATAGATCCATACTCAACACACAGAATATTGAATACAAAGGGTGTATATTTGGAAGCAGATTTATATGATAAAGTTTCGAGTGTGTTCTGAAAGTTGGTTTTGTATTTTACAGATAATGAGCCCTCCATAGCGTATTTAGATTATTAGGCTTAGACTTGTGTAATAAAAGCTATTCTGTTTGTATTTTACAGATCTAAAGATCATCATGATTCATATTATGTCGGAATTTGAGACAGAGGGTTTATATGTAGTATACCCTCGGACGTATGAACAACAAATGGGTGACCTGAGAAGGCTAGTTGAGGTGGTGTTGTAAAAAAGGATGCTGATTTGGAATGGGGCATAGGAAGTTGCACTTATGCAAGAAAAGATGCGTTCTCACAAAACTGATCATTTTGGAAGGATATATATAGCTTGAGCGGTCTGAATCAAACTCTCAAGATATAAAGATGTTGACTAGTTTGAATTAAATTCTGAGGGTGTTGGAAAAGAGGTCCAATCTCTAGTGGATTGTAGTTGGTCAATCACTTCACTCATGAATTAAAAAAGAACAGGCTCTGGTTTCAGTCTGTCCATAAAGGGTTATTATAAAAATGTTGGAAAACAGAGGTGGAGGTTGCTTGCCGTAGCCAACACTCCTGCATCAGAAGAATATTGCCCAGGAATCACATAATACTTGAATCAAATCTCAATCCATTCTTTGTGCACACAAGCATTCTTGAGGTTAACCACAGGTACAAATCTAGAGCATGCTCATGCAGTAGAATAGCCAAAAACAAATAATATAAATTGCACAAAATAGGCAAACTTTGTTAAAATCTGTCATGCTCAAACCACCACAATCTAGCAGCCTGTGTGCTGGCTAGATGTGGACTGTTGGCACTTCCATAGGCTGCCTTCTACTTCCACAGATCGATCATCTTTGATCCTTGTCAACAGTCCAATAAGTCTTGGAGAGCCCTGGTGCCCAAGGCATCTAGAGAGAGAAATTGTATACAGAGAGAAGACATTTAGAGAGAGAAAACTTCTACAGAAAGAAATCATATATGGAGAGAAAACATCTAGAGAGAGAGAGCATTTAGAGAGAGAAATCATCTAGAGAGAGAAAGCATCTAGAGAGAAGGTGTCTAGAGAGAGAAATTGTATGTAGAGAGAAAAGAGAGGACTGATGAGGCAAGGCTAGCAAGCAAAGGAGGAACAAGCCAAGGATAATGTAGAAGTGAGGCAAGGCCCTTAACTTATAGAAGAGCCAGGGGAGAAAAAGCAAACTCAAAAGCTAGGGTTAGGAATAGAAAAAGCTTTTAGAAGAATAGGGAAAGCTGGTAGAAAAAGCCAAAAGCAAAAAGGCTAGACTCTAAATAGAATAAAGCTTAAATCCTAAACAAGCAAGAAAAGAAAATAACTTTTAATATTAATTTAACTTTTTAATTTATACCACTCTACCCATACACGATAATTAATTAATCTACCCATACACAATAATCTAGGGGCCTAGGACTCAATCAACCCTAGAACTTAAATGCTTACCATCTTTTAGCTCTTGGACAGCCCTAGAAACTAGATACTCATGGACTGGGTTTTGAGATCACTTCCAACTCACAAGACTATGTGATCTAGATCTGTCCTCATTGACTAGGCATCATAGCCTAACACATGAAGGCTTACTCCCAAAGCCATTGAAGCTATTAGGAGTAGAACAATTGGGTATGGAGAACCCTTGTGGATGTGCGAAGCCTCGTCAGTCTTGTACGGCGTATTGGTAATTTAATACCAGGTGGAGGGTGATCCGGTAAGATAGTCATTCAACTCATAACTTCCCTAGTGTGAAGTTCACCCCATGCACTTGCTTCCGACATCGTGTCACTGGATGTGACTATTATGGATACTGAAGATCTATTGAAGATGAGGAGAAAGACCGTGCTGAAGACTGTAACAAAAGACCATACTGAAGATGGTAAACATAGGCCATATTGTAGATGGCAGAGATAGGGCAATGATAGAAATGGGAGAGAGAGCATGAAGCCAGAGAGAGAGTACAGAACGTCGAATATGCATTAGAATGAAGTAAAACAATACAAAAGGGGGGATAAGGTTTTGTCTAAGTAACAAACCTTATCCTTCACTAACCGTAGCTAGCGAACTAACTGTGGTTAGGGGAAAAAACCTCTAAATGAGGAAAAAGTGCCCCTAACCCACTTATTGACTTTACATTGGTCACTGCCTAGAATTTATCCATAATTCTAACACCCCCTTGCAGTGCCAATGTCATGTACAAGGAAATGATCAATCACCAAAAGGAGATAAGTTCAGGGCACTGCGAAATGCCTCAAACTTCTCACGTGGAAGTGCTTTGGTGAAGATGTTTGCAACATTGTCATGTGTTGACACATAGATCATATTGATCTCTCCTACATGCAACTTCTCTCTGACATAGTGATAGTGAACCTCAATGTGCTTCGTGCGAGCATGAAACACATGATTCTTTGCCATTGCTATAGCACTCTGACTATCAGTGAGAATCGGAGAAGGAACCTCCATTGAAAGATGAATATTAGCAAGCAAACGACGCAGCCAAATACATTCAATTGTCGCTGTGAAAGTTGCCTTGTACTCAGCTTCACATGAGGAAGTAGCCACAGTAGATTGCTTCTTGCTCAGCCAAGAAATGCAAGCTTTGCCCAAAAAGAAACAATTACCACTTGTGGACTGCCTAGTGTCATAGTCTCCAGCCCAATTTGAATCACTGTAAGCATGCATCTGCAAGTCACCCCCCCTGGGAAACATCAAGCCATAAGACTTTGTGCCTTGCAAGTAACGGAAGATGCGTTTTACAGCCTGCCAATGTGTTGTCTTTGGGCTGTGCATATACCTGCTCACCTGAGATACTGCAAACTGAAGATCGGGCTGTGTATTGCACATATATATGAGGCATCCTACCGCCTCACTGTAGAGTGTGGCATCTATAGATTTTTTTGCATCATGCATTGTAAGCCTCAGCCTTGGCTCCATGGAAGTAGCTATAGGCTTGCAATCTTTCATCCTGAATCTCTCCAAGAGTTTTTGAACATACTTGGATTGAGACATAATGATACCACGTCTCTCTTGAATGAATTGGATCCCCAAATAATAATGTAACATGCCCAAATCTGACATGTCAAAAGTGGCTCTCAATTCAGCCTTGAAATCTACAATTTTATCACCATTTGGCCTTGTGAGCAGTAGGTCATCTACATAAAGAATGATGACCAAGATTTCCCCCTCATGCTTCTTGATGTAGAGGGTGCTTTCAGTTGGACTATTGCCGAAACCCTTGTTGGACAGAAAGGCATCTATCTTTGCATACCAAGCACGGGGAGCCTGTTTGGGGGTTACTGTGTGGGTCGATCGAGAAGTCAAAGGAAACAGCAGTAGCAAGGGCATGGCGAGGGGCTAGGTGGCAGGTCAGCTAGGTGGTGAGGGGCATGGTAGGCACATGGAGCAGCAAAGCAATAGGGCAGCAAGGTGGCTAGGAGCATGGCGAGCGTAGCAGCATGGTGGGTGGAGTAGATAGGAAGCCCATATAAAGCTTTATTCAGCTTACATACCTTACTTGCATCATTTGATACCGCAAAGCCTGGAGGTGGTTTCACATACACCTCTTCCAACAAGTCTCCATTTAAAAATGCTGTTTTTATGTCCAACTGATGGACTTTCCAATCCAAATGTGCAGCCATGCCAATAACAGTTCTGATGGTTGGCATCCTGGATGTAGGAGCAAATGTCTCCTCATAATCAATGCCCTTTTTTTGAGCATATCCTTTGGCAACCAGCCTTGCTTTGTACCTGTCAATGGACCCATCGGGGTTCTGTTTGACCTTGAAAACCCATTTTGTACCGATGGCATGCTTACCTGGTGGCAAATCCACAACAGCCCAAGTCTGATTTTTCTCTATGGACTGCAACTTGGCTTGCATCCAATGCACATTATCCTTTGCTTCTTCAAAAGAGTCAGGCTCCTCTTCATCAAGAAGAGTCCCTGCATAAGCTGTCTCAACTGAAAAGCCCCCCCTGCGTGCCTTACTGCACTACGAGTCCTGCCAGGCAATGGAGCCTCAAGCCTACTCTCCCTGAGAGTCTGAAACAACCAATTCGGGACTGTTTTGGCTGCGTGTATCTCTTGAATCTCTTGCCTGACAACTTCATCCACACCCTGAGGTGGTACTAAATCAGCCGGTGGCTGAACTTGGACATGTGGATCTGGAGGACGTTGCTGTAAATTCTGAGTTTCAGCGGGGGAACCAAATGCTATAGGAAGCATCCCCTCAAACACATCATCTAAAGAAGCTGGAATCTGAAATTCAGCATGTGTATGTGCTGAATTTCCAGAGAATATAAATCTCTACTTACAAAAATCTTGTGCATAGCAGGATTGTAGCGACAATAGCCTTTGCTTTGTGAACTATATCCCACAAAAATGCATTTGAGTGCCTTATCTGACAACTTGTGTCTAAACTCCACAGGCACGTGGGCATATGCAACACAACCAAAAACTCTGAAATGGCCTAGTGAAGGCTTTTTCCCATGCCATGCCTCATAGGGAGTGATTGTCTTCAAAGCCTTTGTAGGAGCCCGATTCAAAATATAGTTGGCACACATGAGGCCTTCAAGCCAAAACTTGTGAGGCAACTTCTTACTTGTGAGCATGCATCTATCCATCTCCATGGCAGTGCGATACTTACGCTCAGCTTGGCCATTCTGTTGAGGTGTAATCCTCACTGTAAGCTGATGCGTGATGCCTTTCTCCTTCAAAAATGTCTCAAATTTATGAGACATATACTCCCCCCCTCGATTTGTGCGAAGTGTCTGCACCTTGAGTCCTGTCTCATTCTCAACCATAGCCACAAAGTGTTTGAAATGCGTAAACACTTCTGATTTTTCCTTGAGACCATAGACTCAAGTGTAGTTGGTGAAGTCATCTATGAATGTAACAAAATAGAGATAACCCCCAAAAGCAGGTGTCCTCATGGGACCGCAGACATCACTGTGAATAAGCTGTAATTTCCGTGTAGCTTTCACTACACCATCCTTCTTGAAGGGAAGTCTATGCATCTTGCCAAGGATGCAACCTTCACATGCATGAGGAGAAGGCGACTCCAAAGGAGGCAATGCATCAACCATATCATGCCTCTGAAGTGTCATTAAGCTGCCATAGCTCATGTGCCCATACCTGGCATGCCATAACTCCACATTCTGCATGGCAACAGTGGGAGTGCTAATTGATAATGCAAGATCGGATCTTTTTTCATATAGATCGAGCTGAAAAAGACCTCGGTACAAAGTGCCAGACAACATCAAAGCATAGTCATTTTCTTTGTCTTTGACTGCACACTTGTCATCATAAAAAACAACCTGAAATCCTCCTCTATTGAGTGAGGACACTGAAAGCAAATTCTTCTTTATCCCTGGCACATAGAGAACATCTGAAATTCTGAAATCTGTGCCATTAGTGGATGTGAGAATAATATCTCCCACTCCACACACTGAATAAGAAGAATTATTCGCACAAGTCACCTTCTTTTTGGTGGGTGGAGGATGCAGAGATACAAACAGACTCTTCTTGGAAGTGATGTGCTTTGAAGCACCACTGTCAAAATACCAAGTATGAAGTGTCTCATCGACACCAAGAGAGCATGCATCCTTTGAAGGATCATAACTGCAAGTCAAGAAAGCATATGGGTCATCATCATTAGTGGCTGTAGCATCTGAACTACCCACTGAAAAATTTGAAGTGCAAGATAGAAAGGCATAGTGCTCTTCCACAAAGTTGGCTGCAACATCTCCCCCATCATGAGAATGTGGAGCTGATGCATTTGACACAGCCATACCGGAATCCCTTTTCTTCTCTTTGGCTATGCGCTTCTTGCATTCTCCAATATAATGACATGGCTTCTTGCAATAATGACATATTCCCTTCTTTTTCTGCTTATTGGTATCACCCTTTGCCTTATAAGAGGGCTGTCCTGAATCAGCTTTATGTTGATTGGCTTGTGGCTTTTGCTGCCCTTTACCCTTGGGCTTGAACTTAGAGAGCATAGCATGCTCGCCAGCCCGGGTTGCCATATTTCTGCGAATTGGCTCCTCCTGCAACAGAAGTCCTACCAACTCGTGAAAAGAGAGAGGATTGCTGCCCCCCCTCAATGACAAATTCAGCGAGGTGTGGAAACCGAGATAGGACTCAAGAAGAGAGTTTAGAGTGGTGGTGATCATCTCTGAATCCGAAATGACTTCATCAATATTCAGCAATTGTTCCCTTGAGTCCTAAAGCTTTGTGAGGTGAGAATTCATGGAATCTCCCTCCTCCATATGCGTATGGGAAAGTTCTCACTTCAGAAAGGAAACCCTGGCATCATTTCTCGCTGCAAACATACTCTCAAGTATCTCCCAAGCTGCCATAGATGTCTTGCATGACCGAATATGAGGTATAATGAACCTCTTGACAGAAAGAGAGATTATTGAAAGGGCTTGTGCATCTCTAGAGTTCCATCTTTTCTGCTCTGCTGTGGGAGCTCTTGGAGCGGCTGCTCCAACTACTTGTGCTGCATTTGCACCTCTACCCTTGCCTCTAGTTGTAGGAGTGATAGGTGTAGTCGCTGTATCTAGTCTTGCTTCATCTCCACTGACATAATCCCAAAGATGTCTACCAACCAAGATATTGCGAACCATGAAACTCCACAAGGAGTAGTTGGTGCCATCCAACTTATCCTCCTGTGTGAGAACTCTGAACACCTCATTGGGGTTGTTCTGAGCCATTTTCACTAGATAATCTCAAAAAAATATAGCAAACTGGCCAAGTTAAATCCCTTCTTGGGATGTAAAATGCACAAGTGAAATCTGCAAGGAAAAATCTGCCCACAGTGACAAATACTGTCACAGCCTCTCAAAGGCTCAAAATGCACTTCAATTATCTTGCAAATGCTCTCAATCTGCAAAAAAACACTGCAAAATTTGCCAATGTCTGCAATGTCACTCAAAATGAGTCCAAAATTTCCTACAACAGTCCCAAAATGCTTGTACACTACCAAATTGCATTAGAATGCCAAAAGCCCCAATTTCTTCAGGGAAATTGCATCCAAAAGAAATAATGCAATAAATTGCAGTGTAAAGCAAAAAGCCTCAAATGTTTGCAAGAAATTGCAACTCTAAAAGGGGCAAATTGACTGAAAGCCCCAAATTGCAATTTATCTGCAAAAGAACCAAATTCTATTCTAATGTGTGCAAATGAGCACACCCACAATCCCAAATGCACCTGCTTGAATCCAAAACCAAACAATGGCTCCCTGCAAAATGCATTTGTGTGCATACGCAAACAAAAGAGCCCCAAAATGCACTCTGTGTCTGTCACCTGCAAGAGTAACGTGCAAATGGTACAGAGCTGCAACCTGAAAGGAGCACCTCGAAGCCGGGAGCAGAAGTGTACGGACATCTGCCCGAAGAGCTGTACGGACGGCTGATGCACTGTGTACGGACGCATGCGTGATTTGTACGGATGCCTACGAACGTTGTACGGATGGCTTTGCTCAACTGTACGGACGATTGACATAAGTGTCCGTATGATTGTACGGTAGAGTTGTACGGACATTAGAAGTAGGTGGTACAACGCAAGACCACTGTACGTCTGCACGATTGTACGGCCAGGAGAAGCAAGTGGTATGGCGCAGATACCTGTACGATTGTACGAACAGAAGACAGTGCACATACGGCGTCGTATTGCAATGTACGGATGGCGACAATGTTGCTCTGCAGTACGGACGACGTCACTTGTACGGACGGGAGCAGATTGGCGCTGGGTGTATAGAGGATTGCACTGTACGGAACAGCCAACTATGGCTGTATGGAATGATTCGCAGGTAGGTAGCTTCTCATGCTTGAGTTGAAGCTAGTGGGTGAGAGAAGGTCCAGGAGCTCTAGCTGGTCTGATACCAAATGATAGAAATGGGAGAGAGAGAAGGAAGCCAGAGAGAGAGTGCAGAACATTGAATATGCAATAGAATGAAGTAAAACAATATAAAAGGGGGGATAAGGTTTTGTCTAAGTGACAAACCTTATCCTTCACTAACCGTAGTTAGTGAACTAACTGTGGTTAGGGGGAAAAACCTCTAAATGAGGGAAAAGTGCCCCTAACCCACTTATTGACTTTACATTGGTCACTGCCTAGAATTTATCCATAATTCTAACAGGCAAACCATATTGGAGATGGTAGAATACAGACCGTATTGGAGACGGTAGATCACATTGAAGGTGATAGAGCCACACTGAAGGTGACTGGTTGTGCTGAAGACCACAGATTAAAGGCGATGGATTGCATTGAAGGCGATAAGAGCTTTGATGTTCGAAAGGGGTCACACTAAAGGTGACAAGGGCTATACTGGAGATAGCAATGCATGGTGATCAGCCATGTAAAGAGAGTACTCAGAACTGCCGATGGAGATGTGCCAAGAAGATTCCCGGCTGGGATGTGAAATCTTGTCACAAGAACTCACATAGAAGAACACACACGTGTGGTTAGTAAAAATGAGATCTCAAGATTGTAAAAATAATGATAAAAAAATATGGCAGTAAGAAAGAGCCATTGTTATACACTCGTAGTACTACCGACCTATACTTCTATGCCTAACGGATTCTAGCTATCTGCCAACTGGACAAGCACATGGCAGGCACCTACTGGCTTGCTTAAACCTGTATTGCTGATCTGCAATTGCAGATTGCGTCTATCCGCTACAGACATGCATCTGCTTCTTTCCCTAATGGCGTGCTACACGCTTTGCTGCCTAGTCAAGGCTCCTAAAGCCTTTTCTGGCCCCTTAACCTGGGCCTTTCTCCAACCTCAGCTGGGCTCTAAACAAGACAGAGCAACCTATGATGCCGGAGCGGGAGATAGACCGACTCACTTTCTCTCCTGCTCAACACTAACTAAACTGCAAGAATGATGCGCTCAATACACAAATGATGCTGTGGATGTGAGTAGAAGTAGAGTTTATTAACGTCCTCGGGGGGCCAAAAATGACCCATGGGACTCGTCTCAATACAATGTAAAATAGAGTGTCCTCAAGGAGAGGGGTCAGGAGTCTATGAGTTCCCGACGCCAGGTAAAAAGACGAGTGACAAAAGATCCCAATGCTGTTGGGGAGGCAGTAGAGAGAACTGATGTCAGCTGAGCGGAGTCCTCCAGTATCTGCTGGTAGTCCTCCTTGATATGTGCATATCCGGGGCATTGTAGAGCCACATGTGCCTCCGTCTCAACTGTCTGCATGTCACAAAGGGTACAGACTCTAGCATGTCTAGGCTGATGCATCCAAGCTCCCTTCTCAATTGCAAATGTATGAGATCTGGTACGAAATTTGGCTATGTTTCTGCGATATAGAAGGGGGATAGGTGTGCTAATATAAGGTTGAGCATGAGTCTCTATGGACATGTATGTAGACCAACATGTGGGATTTATGTTGTCTTGGTAATATTCCAGCTTTACCCTCTTTTCACTTGTCAGCCAGTGAGTTTGCAAAGTGCTCAGTAAAGACAGTTGAAACTCTTGCATGGTGACCTTTTCAGGCGGCATGGTCAAATATGCTTCCACTTTCCATTTGCTGAACCATTTTCTTATGTCGGTTGTCCATCCTGTACAGATGATCTTACTTTTGTGGTTCTTTTGAAGCTTTGTGCTGGCATTCCATGCTTTATGAGGCAACCTATTAGGTATTGCATAACTCTGATCAGTGCATGAAATTCAATCGGCCTCCTTCCCGTTTCCAACAGAAGTATTGAGTATGGAGTAGTGGGTTTGACACCAAGGTGTCGCCGTAAGAAAGCCTTTTGCATTTTCTCAATATCATTCCATGTAGAGGCTGAAATATTGCCTCCCCGTACTTCCACTCCATATAATAGTGTCTGTACTACATATGCATCAAACAATCCATTTCGAATTTTCGAGTTGCCAGTGTCAGTATGCCTGCAATCATTCTCAAATTGGTAGTACTTCCCCAAGCCAGTGTCCATCCTTCTGTGGATCTGCCAGGATATCAACCCCTAAGTATTTGAAGGTGTTGACATACTCAATAATCTGTCCATCAAAGGTGATCTTAGGGGGATGTTCTGGCTGATTGGTACAGACTGCCATCATCTTTGTTTTGACGACATTCACTTGCAGCCCACTTTCCCTATAGAAAGTCTTGAGCACTTGTAAAAGTTTGTGCATAGAGTCCGGATCGTATGTAAAAAGAACTACATCATGTGCGTATAGCAACAATAGCACTGTCCATAGTCCCAATTGCGGTCCTTGCAACCCTTCCTCTGTTGCAAATTCATTGATGAGTTCCTCCAGTTGATCAATGCCCCATATTACTCTCAAACACATCTGACATACCCTGTGCTTGTTTGAGTCAGCATAATACCTTTTCATAGATATGAGAGATGCCTACTCTCAAGGCCAATGGGACTCCTATTGCTTGCATTCTCTTCCATAGTCCTCCTCTTGGAACAATGTCAAATGCTTTCTTGAAATCCACAAAGCAACAAAATAAAGTGCGTCCTCTCAATCTGCACTGAGGACTCTCAAGGTAATAAGGTGGTCGGCTGTGCTCCTTGCGAAAGCCTGCTTGTCCAGTGGCCCTTTTCTGGGCCTCTTCTGCCCATGAGCTGATTTTCATTTCAAGCACCGTACTGAAGAGCTTGGCCAATGTCGAGTTGACCATTATAGTTCTGTAATTTGTGACTGAATTTTTGTCTCCACCCTTTTGTAAAGGCTGGACCCAATTTTCTTGCCATTCTTGAGGAAAACCATGGTGTAGAGCATGTGTTAGGATGTGTGAGAGCCATGTTCTTGCTCGGTCTCCTGTCCATTTCACAAATTCAGCCTGTATCTTCATGTGATCTGAGGCTTTGCCATTAGCCATCTTCTTTAGTCCAGCTTCAATGTCTTCAAAGGTAAAAGGACTAGTACATGTGACCGACAGATCCTCCTTCCCCATTTCAGTGGCATGTGCATGATTGTACAACTTGGTAACATAATCAAGCATGGTTGCATCTGATATATCCCCTGTTACCTGTTTCCGTCTGCCTTTCACTTGTTTCCAGCCCTTTCTTGGATTTTTTATGAAAGTAATCAAATCAGATTTCTCTCTTTCTAGAATATATTTTCTTTTCTTTTTCCTTGTGAGGGCATTGTATGTCTTCTCCAATTGTTTATGCCTGTCTTCATCCAGTATGTATTTCAGCTCTTTGCGCAGTTGTTTACATTCCTCGTCATACCATTTCTTGTGTGGTAACCCTTTGACCTGTTTCTTTTTTCTTGTAGATGCTGCTCCAAATGTTTGTGTGGCTGAGGGAAGTATTGCTTCCTGCAGGGCTGTCCATCTAGGGTTGGTCATTGTTCTCAGCTTTGCATCCAAAGTGTCTGCATAATCTTGGTGTTTGTCTGGGTCTACTTTGAAACCTCCTGCATGTGCTCAAAATTTCTGCTCCCTATGTTCAATGTGTATGTCAAGATCCAACCATATTGGGAGATGGCCCGATTCCGGATATTTCATCCCTAATGTTGAAGCTTTTGATAACATGTATAGTGTCCACATGTACCAAGGCATAATCTAGCACACTTTGGCCTCCACTAGCTGAGATACACATCATCTTGTGGTTGCTGGGGAATAATTGCATTCCATTCAAGACTGGCATGTGCAGCCCATTAATCATGCATCTGAGTGCTCTGCCTTGTGTGTTGATGGTGTCATCCTCGGATGTTCTCTGCCACATGGTGTCCACTTCTGTGACTGATTCTTTATCCATTTCATCATGTGTGATGGGCTGAAACTGTAGGTGATTAATTCTTGCATTAAGGTCTCCCATCACTATGACTGGACCCTTTTCTCTGAGTTCAGCCACATCAAGACATAGTGCTTCAAACGCATCACTAGGGTCCACTCCGTGTGTGCTGTAAAAGGGTGACTCATGGTGAGGTATGTAGCAGCCTGCAAGAAAGACAGGGCATTTACCAAGCTCTATTTTCAGCCACATGTATCTTTTGTATTTGTCCACTTTATGGAGGCTGACTTTTTCTGCCATGTGTTCCTGTATCATGCATGCAACACCTCCTTGTCCTCTTTTCCCCACTTGCCTTTGGTATATTGAGTGCACCACATATCCAGGTATCTCTGGGATCTTGCATGTTTCACTTTCCCAAGTCTCTCCTAAAAGGATGATGTCTGCATCGTGAATGAAGGCATTTATGCTTACCCCTTTATGCCAAGGAAAACCTCTGCAATTCCAAAACATGACTTGTAGCCATTTGCGTTTCCCATGGGTCACGAATCCCTATTTTGCATTTTGGTCCCCATCTTGTGTTTGGGGCAACTTTCCTCGTCTCATTAGTCTTTCCGTGTATTGTTTTCTTCGCACTTCCTGCTGGTTGGGGGTACGGTCTTCACTGACATAGAAAGGTGTGCCTTTGAGATACACTTTACTGCTATGAGAGAATCAGAGGGAGAGAATATAGCAGGCCTATGAAGAGGAATATATAACTGAATGTATGAACGCCCAAAGGGCTGAATACAATAGTATAAAGGGATAGAACCCTCACTACAAAAATGTGAATGAATGGAATTGTAGAGAGGAGGTGAATCCTCATTGGATGATCCTTATGGGTCCAAGGCTACCCTGCTGGTCCGCTGCTGGGAGTCCTAGCTGTTGAACTGAGCCATTGAAGGCCCAAGTAGTTGGATGAAGTGTAACAAAGGGGACAAAGGGGTTCATTTGGGGGTGCTTTAGTGAGGGTTGTAGGGAATAGGTCCAGCCTCTAGGGAACTCACCCTGCAGCACACCTTCCACTCTCCTTCACCCCCCAGTGTGAGGCCCAAGGGAGTGGCTTCAGGCTGCTCCTGTCTGCTCCTTTTCTTGCTGGATAGTTGGATAATTTGAGGCCTAGGGCCTCCCCTTTTATAGGCCCTAAGGCCTGCCGCAAAAACCGACCAGCCTGCAGCGAACTGGCCGACCAGACTGGCCAACCAGTCTGTGGCTGGTCCAGCCCTATAAGGGCTCACAACCCGGGGCCTTTGGGCCCACACTTCTAGGGCCTTTGGCCCTCCAATCTAGGCAAGGGCCCAGCCCTATATAAGGGCCCTAGCCAGGCCCTTTTGGGCTGCTGCTAGGCTGCCCTTTGCTGCTGCTGGAGACCCTATTGCAGGCTGTACACCTGCCCACAGACCCCCGCCATGCTGCAGCCCTTTGCCGGCACCATGTCCTTTCGTACACGTCCGTACTATTGCTGACGTCATCGCGCCTTTTACCTGGGACACCCCGCCATGTCTGCTGTTCCAGATCCACCCCTTCCAGGCCAGATCCTGATGCTGAATGCCTCGCCATCTGCTGTTGTTGTTGGTGCCATATGTTGCAGCCACCTTGACTACAGGTGTGTTCCCTTAGCTGGCTGCCCACATGACAGCCTGTGTGCTGCCCATGTGGCAGCCCCCTCTCCATTTTATTTCCTTTAGGCATGCTGCCCACATGGCATCCAAATAGATGACCATGTGGCAACTCTTGCCCTAGGTCTCCCTCCCCCATGCTCTCCTCATATGGGGGCTTACAGATGGGGAGGTGACCATTCCAACACCTTGAGCTTTGGATTCAAGTGGACGCAAATTGGACAGATTTAAGTGGACTCCAGTTTCATTGGCGTTGGATGTCAAGCAAATTGATTTGTTGGCATTGTTTTTGTCATAACAGTTGAGTCAGAGTAGCAAAAGGGGAAAACAAAGCTGCCAAGGTCGGAGCTCTGATACCAATGCAATGAAGGAGGTAGGGGCGGATTGGAAGAAGGGGATAGAATTGGCAGAAGGGGGAGAGACGAAGGGGGAGGAGTGACAAGTGATGAAAGGGGGTAGAGGGAGAAAGAAAGAAAGAAAGTTTATTAAAGTCTTCGGAAGACCGATGGGTCTATGAGACTGTGAAAATCCTGATACAACGAGCTGTGGTAGTGGAGCTACTAAACGAGCGTCCATACCAATGCAAAATGCAAAATGCCAAAAATGCAGAATGGCAGTACTAAGTCCTTAGTACAGCATAGTCATGTCGGTGGTCGACTATATATCAATCTCAGCATCATCATCAATATCATCATCATCCCCAGCAACAGCAAGATATCAGGATGGATGAGGAAGTGGAGGCATGAAGTCGGCAATAGAGTGCTATCGGCCACTCAGAGGTGCGGTCCTGGCACGTCTCTTGGTCGTAGCTCTACGTCTAACCAGGGCTACTGTGACCCCCGTCAATCGGGCTCCAACTCTAAACAAGGAGGGGATGTCTCCAAGTGTGATCTGTGTGTCGACCCTCTGTCTGAGCTGTCGGGTCACGGGCTCCGGGTCACGGTCATGTCGAGGCCTCGTCTCGTTGGGGTCCATGTGATCTAGCTGAAAGAACGTGATAGAGCTCTGAGAGGGATCAACCGAGGAAGAAGTTTGCTCCTGTCTTTGTGCTCGGAGTATCCTCTCGCGGTGTCTAAGTGCCTCATGAATGAAACTTGCCAAACACTGCTAGTCTGGGTAGGAGAGGAAATGGGCTAAAATCCCATAACTATCTTTGAAGAGGCAGTGGAAACGTCCTCGGATCTCATAGTACACAGGACACCTGAAGGTGAAATGCTCCTCTGTCTCAACCTCCTGTATGTCACGTAGTGTGCATATGCGCCGCTCCCTGGGTAGTCGCTCTGCTCTGCCGCTCTCGATGCGAAGTCTGTGTGAAGAGACCCGGAACTGCCCAAGAGAGATTCTCATCAAGTGGGGTAGGTGAATCTGTGTATCCTGGTGGGTCAATGAAACCCTCTGCTGTGATATGTAAGAAGTGATCTCTGTAGAAGCTAAGCTTCACTGGGAGTTCACTCGGTTCCAACCAGGTCCGAAAAGTGTGTAGCTGTAGTAGATTCTCACGGATAACCTGGTTGACCTCGTGTGATAAGAGGGGAGAGAACGGAGCATCCATGCTATATTGGAAGGGAGGTAGTCTATCCATGTGGAGCCCTAGTCGCTCAAACTATCTCTCTGTACGTGCATACCAGCACCTCTGATCTCCTCCTACTGCAGGTGCCATAGAAGAGGATAAAGCTATCCATGGTAGCCTGCTACGCCCCGAGTTATAATCCCCATATTCCCTAACTCGGTACAGATATGTGATGACTTGAAATGCAGCATCTAGCTGTAAAGGGAGTGACCCAAACTCAGCCTGAATGATCTGGTGAGGAACGGATGACTTACCATGAATCATCTGTGATAGCATGAGAAGCTGTAGCCGCTCCACACGGGCCCACTCTGTATCAGACAAGTCTGGCCCCCAACAAGGACTGTCGTACATCCCCGCTGGGCGAGCCAAGGAGTCAAAAAGCAACCCCTTGGTGCGTGGATCCTGAAAGTGTGAGCGGAAGCACTGACTCTCTAGCCTGGCCAATGAGGCATACCCTCTACTCAAGCATGCCTGCATCGCGGGTCTCATAGTGAAGCTCGGTCCGGAGAAGATAACCCCAAGATAAGTGTATGATGAACTATCTCAACAGTTGACCCCGCAAATGTGAACTGCTCCTGACGCATGATGGCTCGAGATGTATTGAAGATCATGACCTTAGTTTTACCTAGGTTGACCTTCAAATCATGAGACTCACAAAAGGACTGTAGTGCGTCTAGGTGTCTCTGAAGCCCCTCTGTTGAGGAAGACAAGAGAGCCATGTCATCTGCATAGAGCAAAATCTGGATCAGCGTGCCCGCAAGAGAGTAACCTACACCCCCCTGTGTCTGCATCACTGTCTCAAGCTCGTCAATGTAGAGGCCAAACAAGGTAGGCGACAAAGGACACCCTTGTTTGACCCCGATGGTACTCATGATCTCGTCTGTCCACCCGGATCCTACCCGAACTCTGCCAGAAACTCTCTCGTAAAGTGCCATGACAGCCCAAATGATCTCTTGGTCATAACCCAAGTCCTGTAGGCACCGTATGAGGCGGGCTCTCGGGACCGTGTCAAATGCCTTGCGAAAATCCACAAAGCAACAATAAACCCTCTGCTTCCGTGATCTCGCCTCCTTGATGATACATCTGAGCATCAGAATGTGGTCCATGGTTCCATGATCACGCCGGAATTCGGCCTGTCCTGCTGCTCTGAGTCCTCGATACTCTGCAAGTCTGCTAACCTCGGAGTCAAGTAGTGATGCATAAATCTTGGACATGACATGTCCAATCATAATGGTCCTGTAGTTCTCCGGGCTCATGGGATCCCCTGCCTTGTGGATGGGTGAGATAGTGTTAATGGTCCAAGTGTGTGGAAATCCCAAACAAACCGCTTCATTAAAAAGCTTTGCTAAGATCGGAGCTAGGAGGTTAATCCCATATGCAATGAACTCAGTGCATAGTCCCTCATGATCCTTCGCTCGGCCATTATGAAGTTTTATTACAACATCCTTCACCCCTCCTCTAGTGAAGAGGGTGCAGGATGTGGGAGGAGGCATGTGTGAGAGGCTAGGGACTGGCTGATTTGGGATGTCATAAAGTGTGCGTGCATAATCAAACCAGATCTGGGTGTCAGTGAGTGGCGGAGGGGACCGTCCTTCTAGAAATCTCCGCCAGAAGTCCTTAGAGTTGTTACTAAACAAAATGTTCAGTAGCTCCTCCTCGTTTCGACAAACGAAGTCTAGTTTCTTCCTTCATACCAGTCTACGGTATTCACGTAGTGTATCTGGTGCGCTCGGAAGACTGTTTTTGGTTTCGAATCTGAGTTGACGGCGTAAGGCCTTACACTCATCATCGTACCAACTATTACAGGGTACGGTTCCAAGGGGTGGTGGGCGGGTGGAGCGGGTGGTGTGGGGAAAGGCGTGAATGGCAGCCTCGTGTAGTGAGCAGGTGACAAGGGCAGCACGATCCTCTAAAAGGGGTATGAAGTCAATATAAGCGAGAAGTATGTACAGACGGCCAGAGTAAGAAGGTGAGTGATCCTGATCAAAGCGTATATCGTGGTAGGTGGAGTAAGCACTGAGTGGGGTGGAAGGTGCTGTGCGAAGGGAGGTGGAGATGCGAAAGAAAAGGTATGTGTGATCAGCCCCTGGGGGGAGAGGTGCTACAGTGAAGTCAGTAATGCGAGATGTGAAGACAGGGGATCCCATGATGTAATCAACAACACTGGAGCCCCCCCCATGTGGAAATCATGTGAAACCACCTGAAGCGGGCCATCTGTCAAGACCATTATAGATAATGAGATCATGTATTCTGCCAAGGTCTAACAGGGCCTGCCCATAGGATGAGAGTGGACCTTGCCTGTTAGTCGAAACCCGTAGCATACCTGCCTCCTCAAGGTCAACATCTGCCAGTAGAGTGGAATCATCTTTGAAATCAAGAAGTGGTACCTGACGGGTCCTTGTCCTCGTGTTGAAGTCCCCCACTAGAAGGACTTCTCTGCGGCTAGAAAAGTCAACGATGGACTGATAAAGGGCAGCAAATGGGGATGTCTCATCATCACCTCGAATATCTCTGGCAAAGTGGGAGGTCTCCGGGGGGAAGTAGCAAACTGCGACAAACAGATCCTGGCTATCCATGTGTCGTATCCGGATCCAAAGAAATCTGGAATGTGTATCTCTCTGCTCTACTGAAATGATCCCCCGAAGTGTGGACCTGAAAAGGACTGCAACTCCACCTGAACCTCGAACTCCTCCTGTACCCCTCGTCTCATCTCTGTAGGCAGACTCCCATGTATATCTGTTGACTATTGGGAGAGGGCGCTCTGGACTCTGATGTGTCTCTGTATAGAAGACTATGTCGTGGCCTGTATAGGATTCCGAGAAGTTCCCTGGTTCTGACCATAAGGTACCATTACAGTTCCAAATGGTGCAGGACAGGGTCTCGGATATCTGAGTCTCATAGGAGAGAGAGAGAAGGGGGAGGAGAAGAGAGAGAGAGAGATTGGGAGAGAGAGAGTGTAGGCAGCACGTAGGAGGAAGGAGGAGGGAGTAGATAGGATAAGATGTCACATCCAAAAGGGTTACAAGAGTGGAGGGCTTGGACTTATATAGTCCCCTCCAACCCTCACTAAAGCACCCCTAAATGAACCCCTTTGTCCCATTAAGTACATGAAGAATGAGGGCCAAGGGGCTGCCTCTTATAGGTCTCCTTGAGCCTTGAAAATGGCTGACTGCATGTTGTTGCTGAATTGACTGGAGGTCTGCCCACCGACTGCTGTTCTGCACCGAACTGCTGACATGGCAATCAGCACTGATTGCTGACATCAGCACTACGTCATCGCTTGCTCATGCTCTTGCTCCTGCACTTGTGTCTGCACCGGGCTGTATGACAGCCCATGTTGGCTACCTACGTGGTAGTCTACCAGCATGGCCATGGGTTGTGGATGCCAGTGACATCCCCTTCTGCTGAAACTCAAACTAGGGTAGGGAAAACACCGCCTTGTATGTTGCAAGGAGGTCTGGATAATCTGTGAAAAAATCCTCTTCCACCCATAGTGCTTCGTGGGAGCCCCTGTGCTTGAACTTGACTGCATACAAGCGTTGTCGATTGCTTGTCCATCTTTTGAACCGATGAAGTAAAATTTGTTCATGTTCAACGACGTCAGCCTCATCAACAATTTTAGGCTGCTCCTGTTGGAAAGGTCACCTCCCCATATGTAAGCCCCTATATGAGGAGAGCGTGGGGGAGGTGGACCTAGGGTCAGGGTTGCCAAATGGGCATTTGATTGGATGCCATGTGGACAACACACCCAGAGAGAAAAACAAAGAGAGGGGGCTGCCAAGGACAGTACCAGGCAGTTATCAGCCTCAATGGAGGGCAGAAGGACTGCGGGTATGCCACGTGGCCAGCAGGGATTGGCTGGAACAAGACTGCGCAGGGAATCCAGCAGGGTTTGCTGGCTGGAAAGGCTGCGATGAGGTGGCACTGACATCAGCTGTTGGAAAGGTCACCTCCCCATCTGTAAGCCCCTATATGAGGAGAGCGTGGGGGAGGTGGACCTAGGGTTAGGGTTGCCAAATGGGCATTTGATTGGATGCCATGTGGGCAACACACCCAGAGAGAAAAACAAAGAGAGGAGGCTGCCAAGGACAGTACCAGGCAGTTATCAGCCTCCATGGAGGGCATAATGACTGCGGGTATGTCACGTGGCCAGCGGGGATTGGATGGAACAAGACTGCGCAGGGAATCCAGCAGGGTTTGCAGGCTGGAAAGGCTGCGATGAGGTGGCACTGACGTCAGCTGATGTACAGGCCTGTGCAGGTGCACACAGCAGGGTGTACGGAGTATGGGCAGGTGACTCTAGGGCCAGAAGGAGGCTGAACAGAGGCGGAACCAGCAGAGGCAAGAGGCGCAACAGATGGACAGGTTTTGGGCAGCAAAAGAGGACCATTGCAGGTCGGGATATAGGGCTGCATTGCCTGGGCCAATGGCTGAAAGCCACATGGCTAGGCGGGTTCCACAAGGGCCCTCAAAGGGGCTGCCTACTGCATGTATTCCTACCTCTACAACGATGACAAAGACAACAAGGCGATGTTGGCGAAGGATTACGTTGGCAAAGGTAAGGGCAAGCCTAACGGTGGCAAGTCCAAGAAAGACGACTCTGATGACGAGGAGACTTCCAAGAGGAAGCAGAAGAAGTGCTTCAATTGTGATATGCTAGGACATTTTGCAAAGGAGTGCAGAATGAAAAAGGCGGATTGGAAAAACAAAAGGAAGGAGTCCGACTCAGATTCAGAGGGAGAGGCCAAAGCAAATGTGGTAATCGAAGAGTTCTTCCTGGTGACATCATTGAGTGTTACCGAGGTCAGATATGTTGACCAAGAAATCACAGTGAGGATGTCTGACATAGAGATGTGGGTCGACGAGGAGTCAGATGCCTTTGTGAAGGTGTGCAGACTAGCTAGAGTGGCAGCCCACCTAGGCTGGCTTCCGGACAGCAAGGACATATGCTCGAGGTGGAGCACGCGGGCTCAGAGATCTAGAAGTGTCAGGCTTGTAGTAGAAGGACCTTTTGGTATTGTATCATGTCCTAGTTTCTGGACGGACGGAAATATAAAGTGTTGCGTCTATATTTATCTTTGAGCATTGTCTATTTACTGGCTTGCACATCTATGCACATAAGTTAAGGAGTTTGTGATTCCACACCCGACAGCATTACTATCAGTCTTTCGCTGTGCGTACCTCTGTTGGGTCATTTCTAAAAGCATATGGTTTTAGCCATGACACATGAAAAACTGGATGCATGGTCGTAACTGCACCTTCATGGTCGCATCATTCACTACTTTGATTATTCGAAAGGGGCCAAAGCTTCAATGAGAGAGCTTCGGGCGCTTCCTCCCAATCATTCTTTGTGATTCGAAGATAGATCCACTGCCTTTCCTTGTAACTCACATCACGCGTGTGCTTGTTGGCTTGCGTTCGGTATGTTGGAAAGGTCACCTCCCCATCTGTAAGCCCCATATGAGGAGAGCATGGGGGAGGTAGACCTAGCCACAGTCTGCCACATGGACAGAGAATGGGGCTGCCACATGGGCAGCACATGAGCTGCCATGTGGGCAGCATACGGCTGCAGTACGGCAGCATGACGGAGCTGTTGGAGCAGGTTCTGAGGGCTGGAACAGGCCTGACTAAGGGCAGGACCAGCAGGACAGAAGGGGCAGCGGTGGAGGCCTAAGTTGTAGGAAACGTTGGAAAATATAGGGAAACGCCGTTTCCCTACGTTTCCAAAAAAGTGACATTTTTGAAACGTGGAAACTCCTAGGAAACGCCAGCGCTTGCATGCACCGCTGGCCCACCTTGAACGCGCGCCAAAATTCATCGTGGTCTCCACCATGGAATCATCCTTGGCTCGTCTTTGGCCACCAGCCTCCAGGCTCTTTGATAGCTTTATTGTGGCAATGTAGAATCGTGAAGATGCACCACAAAATTGCAGATGGACCTTGTGGTTTGCCTTCACTGTTGCCTTCATCGACGTATTGCGCTGGAAAGGTTGTGGAGAAGAGCAATCGAATCACTACAGACGCCAGCGATGAACAGTAGTCCATCACATGTCGTTTTGATGGAACAATCCAACAGAATTTTTGTGGTTTTTGCATGGCATGCCATCGAGTTTTGAATGTCCACACACGAGGCCTACCCCCGCTGTTTTACAAGTTCTCTTTACTCAGCCTACCCCTGCCGTTTCCTATCCATTGAATTGGCGTTTCGGAAACGTTTCTAGACTTAGACGTTTCCTGCAACTTAGGTGGATTCTATGGTGGGCCAGCCACCTGGCCTTAGATGTGCCCAAGGGTAGGGCCCAATGGGGGCTGCCGTTGGGGCCTGACAGCAGCCCAAAAGGGCCTGGCAGAGGCCCTTATATAGGGCTTGGAAAGCAGCCCACCAGTTGCTTGGTTAGGGCTGCAACCAACCAGCCAGTCGGCCCATTTAGGGCTGGCTGGTTGGTCAGTTTGACAAGGGGCTCAGCCCCTATAAAAGGAGAGACCTCAGGCCTCATTTCAGCATCCAGCAGCGAGCATACTTGAGAGCAGCAGGAGCAGCAGCATACACTCCCTCAGGCCTACATTCAGGAGGTAGAGGAGATCAAGAAGAGCTGCAGACTAAGCTCACAGAGGGCTGGGACTTTGGTTGTCTTCTAGGGCAGCAAGAAGCTGAGATCTAGACAGAAAGTCTATAGACGCTCGAGGTGGAGCACTGGGGCGTGAGTCGAGAGATAACCGGCAGATAGGAGAAGGACCTTGTGGTAAGATCAAAGGACCACACCATTCGTGGGACTCTGGATCTCTCTCTTTTTATTGTGTCCATAGCTTTGGACGGAAATATATTATTTTGCTGTCTTCTCTATCTGGCTGGTTGATTGTCTATTGATGAGTCTGCACATCTATCCTATGCACATAAGTTTAAGAAGTTTGTGATTCCACACCCCACACCACATTGTGTGAGCTCTTGGGCTATTCTATGAGTCTTGCATGGTGTGTACCCTCTGTTGGTCGATTTCTAACATGGTAGGTATCTTGAGCTTTGGCAATGCGGTCCTTTTCTGACTTCATGATTTGCTCATAGGTCTCTGTGATACAATCGGCCTCGTATACCTTCTTGGATGTCCTAGTGAGAAGGGACTTGAATTTCTTGTCGAAAGCTACTTCTTAGGGAGTCCGACCCACACTAGAAGAATGTGTGTCGTTCAGGATCCCTTAAACTAGGGTAAATATTGTTCCGAGCGAGGCTGAGCATCTGCAAGATAGCACCTCATAATGCTGACATTAACTGGTTGTAGACTTCTCGCCATGTGATTGTGGATGAAAACTGTTGGAGAGACCGAGTTTGGTACCAAAGTTGTCGAATAGGGCTCTCCAAAAATGACTTGTGAATTTAAAATCCCTGTCTGGGTACAATTATATGGGGCAATCCACACATGGGATACTACCATATGAGAGAAAGATGAGCTGTGTCCTGTGTGTCTATGGTACCCTTGCATGGAATAAGCATGGCATATTTGCTAAACGTGTCCACAGTGGTCAGGCACATCGTGTTTCTGGTATCAATAGCTGGTGGAAGGTCCGTAACAGAATCATGCTAATCTGCTCGAAACGTCGATCCAAAATCTCAAGTGATTGGAGTAATCTTGGTAGCTTCCCGTGGGATACCTTCACTTGTTGGCACACCTGGCAATGAGATACATAATGATGAACATCATTGCGTAAATGTAGCCAAAAAAATTTGCGCTCGATCTTCTCGAGAGTGCCTACAAGCCCTCTGTGTCCGCCGGCTAGAGAATCGGTGCATATCATAGAGGATGGTAGCACAATATGGGGGCAACACACAAAGGTGTCCTTTAAAGAACAACCATCTGTCATGTATATCATAGTCGCTTAGTCGTGCGTCCAACATGACTTTGTACCAAGGTGTTTGGAAAATTGGATCCGTATGGTACTGGTTGCACATCTTTGCTAGAGAGGACTTCTGCATTATGGAGATAGAGGTGACCATTCCTTGTCTGCCAAGAGCATCTGCCACACCATTCTCTGATCCGTCTTGTCATAGACTGAATATCTGGTCTCTATTGGAATCAACTTGTGTCCCTCGAATGTGATCGGGTTACCATTCTGCTCTAGAATTGCTCTTACGGTATAATCGTTGGCATCGGTCTGTACATTGAAGGGTTGATCCCATTGTGCCATTGCTAGGCACAGTGCTGTGGTGATGCCTCCTGTAGTTGGTCGAAGGCTGAAAGAGCTGCTGGCGTAAAGGTGATAGGCGGCCTCTGGGCTCTTATTCCCTCTAAAAGGTTGGTGATAGGGACTGCAATTTTTGCCAAGTCTTTGATATGCTTCCTATATGCCTGGCAACTGCCCATAAACATCCGAACATCTTGAGCTATGGTAGGCACCTCCCACTTTCACCTTGGGTGGGTCTAGGCGAACACCTATCGGATTGGTGATGTACCCCAAGTAATGTACTTTTTCCAAGAAAAAACTACTTTTCTTGGCATTGATGCATAACCTTTAGAAGGTGAAGAACCTGCTCCTTCTCCTCCCTTGATGGTCGTAGTAGAGAAATGAGGAGTTGCTGGTCCCGTTCTTCCTTTTCTTCTTGAGCGGTACGCTCCTTGAGCTCCTTGGCCTCCTGAGCCTCTCGATCGCGTTCTTATTTTGCCTCCCAAGCTGCCCTCTCGCGCTCTTTGGCGGCCTGCTCATGATCTTCCCGCATTTTCTGAAGCTGGATCATGTGGGTGAAGAGAGCCTCGGACTATTGTTGCTGCATTTGCAAAAATGTATGCAACATGGTTGTCATGGCAGACATGGAAGTATTTGCAAGATTTTGTGGTGGTAGGGGTCGGGAACCTGATCCCTCTTCCCCTCATGTCTTGGACTGCTCACTAGTGCTCATGGTGTCCTTACCGGATCTTGTCGGGACCATAATCAGTGGGGGCTGTCCCTGACCCTGCCTATCTCAAGAAAGACAACTAAAGCTCTGATACCAATGTAGTGGGAGATAGACTGACTCACTCTCTCTTGCTCAACACTAACTGAACCGCAAGAATGATGCACTCAATACACAAAGCTATGGATGTGAGTGAGAGAATTAGAGGGAGAGAATATAGCGGGCCTCCGAAGAAGAATATATAACTTAATGTATGAATGACCATAGGGCTGAAAGCAATTGTATGAAGGGATAGAACCTTCACTACAAAACTCTGAATGAATGGAACTGTTGAGAGGAGGTGAATCCTCATTGGATGATCCTTGTGGATCCAATGCTGTCTTGCTGATCTGCTGCTGGGAGTCCTGGCTGCTAAATTGGGCCACTGAAGGCCCAAGTAGATGGATGAAAAATGACGGCCAAGGGGTAGCATTTTATAGGCCCCCTTGGGCCCTGAAAATGGCCGACTGCATGCTGCTGCTGCACATACGGGAGGACTGCCCACCGACTGCTGTTCTGCACCGACTTGCTAACGTTGCAACAACCTGCGGATGTGGCAGTTAGCACTGACAGCTAACGTCATCGCTGTTCCTGCGCCTGCTCCTGCACTCTGCTTGCAATTGTGTCTGCATCGGGCTGTACAGCTGCCCACGTGGCTGCCTACGTGATTGTTGTGCTGGCATACAGCTGGCATGGCCACAGGCTGTTGATGTCCGTGCCAGATGTTACCTTATAGTCAGTCTTAAGGATTGTGCACCCTGCCTATGTCATGGATGGTTTGCTGCTTGCTAGGCAGCCCATGTTACAAATCACTGTTCAGCCCATGTGGAAGTCCTATGTGTTGCCCGGACTGCTTCTCTTAGATCCCTAACATGCTGCCGGTTCACTCCCCCATGTCCTCATTTGGGGGCCCACCCTAAAATCCCAGCTCACCCACCCACCCACCAAGGGCCAACACCCACATGTCGATGTAGACGCTCCATTAGCTCCAATAGAAAATCGAGGGACAAGTCAAAGACGTCCTCGATATTTGGTCGTGGAGTCCGCAGCTCCTGTTCCTCCTAGGGGATCCTATCAAACTATAGGACCCTTATGATCCGGCATGTGACATGTCATGTCCGAGATTTATGCATCAGCAGTTCACATTGAGGCTACCCTCCTTTATCATGAACACGCTAGCATTCTCGAGCAATCCTAGTACCAACCTTAGGTTCTCCCTTTTGTCCTCAGAAGCTTGGTTCCCGCCAAGCATCATGCCTCTAGGGTCTGTTTCAACCCATCTTCACTTTGGCACCTTTTGTGGACCATAACCAAGTAACACCCTTGAGCAATGACATCCCTGTGGCTGATCCACATAGGTTTCCATCACAGAGTCTCTCTCCAAAAATACTGGACCACAAGCTCCAATTGAGCTTCCGAAGTTGAGTAACTCATGGGCAATCACAACCTCTCCTAATCTATTGATGTTCTAATATCTATCTTTACCAGATAGGCTCATTAGGTTTACCTTCCTTTGCTCCCATTGTCCTGCAACTGGGCCGCCGAAACACCTGTCCTTGTCATCATATCAAGCTCCTTGAAGCAATTATCTTTATCCTCGACAGAAACCCATTTAGGAGGCATTGTTGGACCTCTGCAACAAGGCTCCTCCCCTGTCTGCCAGGAAGGCTTTCACCCTCCACTCTCTCAACACCTAAGAAAAACAAGGCAAAGAATGTGCCCAATACGGTTACTCCTTCAAGCTGGCTGATCTGCCGAAAATCTAACTCCTGAATGAAGTCTTGAATGCCCCCTTTTGGGGGCCCTTTAATAGGCTTGTAAGCCAACAGCAGCCGTAATATCTGACAAAACAACAGACTAGGCTGACCCAGTCTGTAGGCTATTTGAGGGCTGACAGGCCTGATTTTGCTATGTGGCATTCTTCGACTTGCTCAGCTAGATCTGCGCCTATTACAGGTCTTTCCTGGGTCTGTGATTGGTCCATTCTTCTTACTAGTCTGTCGTGTGGCAGGTCTGCTCCTTCTGCCTATGTGCTGATCCTGTTCTAGGCCAATTGCATATGCTGCAGATCTTTCCAAGGACTGTACACCTGCACCACTTGTCTGTACACCTGTGCCACCTGTTCCAGCACATCCCTTGCATGTGTTCATCCAAAATCAGCTCCTACAGCACTCGAGCAGTGTCCATTGATGGCTTTGATGTCCTGCGATCATGGTACACCTACGCCATGATCTTCATTTGGGGGCTCACAGATGGGGAGGGGACCATCTAAACTCCGACGACTTCATGTATGCCATTGGAGGTAGAGGGGGATCAGAGGGGTTGGTATGATCTGACGGGTAGATGGTTTGCAAGCTTGGGACTATAGACGGATAGATTGCCACTGTTTCAGTATAGCCTTGATGCTTCATCCATTCTGCTTGCGTACCAAGAGCGGGTCTAAATCATCAAAGAGGATCTCTTGGAGCTCCACATTTACAGAATTTGGTTAACACTTATTGAGCTTTGGGTTAAACTCAGCTTCTACTGAGATCATTGCTTACGGATCTCAGAGGAGTGATTACCGAACCATTGGGCTACACCCAGATTCATCTCCAACATGCACTAAGGATCTCGATTGGTCAATTTTGAATATCTTCACAAGGCTACGTGTTGAGACAAGATAGGCAGAGGGCATCCCACGTGAGAGACGGATCTATACTCTATGTAATATATAGGAGACCGAGAATGATGATCACTTCGCATTCAGATGCCTTATGTACTATGAGATCCGTGGATGACATCATTGCCTATTCAGTAGTGATTTTAGCCCACTCAGAGAGTTCCTGGCACATCCTGATCTGCCATGTGTGGCCACTTTCTTTCTTGAGGCCCAGAGACATAGAGATCAGCTCATTCTTAGCATAAAGAAGACTATCGGAGGGGCCGATAGTGCCCAGGTAGAGCACGATCATGGAAATTTTCTCTAGTGACCCGAGCTAGAGACAGCAAGGGACTAGACATAGCAGAGAGCCAGAGTGCACGATTGGGCAAATTTGACCTTGGTGGGACACCTACATGAGGACTGCAAACATATCTTGGAGGCAGACCACTAGTGTGACGCTAGCACTTGTTTGACGGCGGGCTGCCTCATGGAGACTATAGAGGAGGAGGGAGGGACCTGGACAGGCCGAGCATCAACAATGATCCATCACTGATTTTCTTCCTTGATGTTTGCCCTTACCAGAGCTAGAGCTATTGCCAAACTAGCTCCTCATGTCTCTTCTCAGTCGTCGAGTGGATTTGGTCCTATAGACAACATACAAGGTCCATTCACTCGGATAGATAGCTGACCCATTGGTAGATGACCAGGGGCTCCCACTGGTTGTCTTTCCCTTTTTGGGTTTTCCTCTCGCAGTGATGATAATGCAGTGTATCTAGCGACCCTAACCTGAGATTTCATTGTATCTGTTTTTTTTCAGTTGTCAGATTTGCTGCATTTTGTGTTTTGTCTGGTAGATATGGCTTAGAACAACCCCAATGAGGTTTTTGGTGTCCTCACACAGGAGGATAAGTTACATGGCACCAACTACTCCTAATGGAGTTTTATGGTTCGCAATATCTTAGTTGGCAAACACGGATTATGTCAATGGGGATGAGACACGGCCAGAGATTGTGGTTGCACCTGTCACTCCTCCTCAACAAGGTGGAGGAAGGGGTAGAGGTCAAGCACAAGGTACAGGACAAGTGTTAGGTGCAGTAGCTGCTGCATTGGTGCCTCCCACCACTCCGGAACAGAAAAGGTGGGATCCACATGATGCACAAGCTCTTTCAGTTATCTCCCTTTTTGTCAAAAGTTTTATTATTCCACACATTCGATCATGCAAGACCTCAAAGGCAGCTTGGAATATTTTGGAGAGTATGTTTGCAACCAAAAATGATGGCAGGGTCTCTTTCTTGAAGAGAGTTATCTCACACACATATGAATGAGGGTGACTCAATGAATGATCACCTCACCAAGCTTCAGGATTTCAGGGAACAATTGCTGAATATAGATGAGATCATTCCTGATTCAAAGATGATTACCACCACTCTGAATTCTCTTCTTGAGTCGTATCTCGGTTTTCATACCTCGTTGAATTTGTCGTTGAGGGGGGGTGGCAATCCTCTCTCTTTTCACACGAGTCGATAGGACTCTTGTCGCAGGAGGAGCAAACCAGGAAGAATATGGCCACACGGGCTAGCAAGCATGCCATGCTTTCAAAATTCAGGCCCAAAGGGAAAGGGCAGCAAAAGCAACATGCAAATCAGCCTACACATTAGCATAAAGCTGATTCCGGATAGCCCTCTCACAAGGCTAAAGGTGATGCAGAGAAGCCAAAGAAGAAGGGTATTTGTCACTACTGCAAGAAGCCGGGTCACTACATTGGTGAATGCAAGAGAATAGCAAAGGAAAAGAAAAAGAATTCGGGTATGGTTGTCTCAGATGCATCAGCCCCTCGTGCACATGAAGGAGCTGATGCTACAGCCAACTTTGTGGAAGAGGATTATGCCTTTTTGTCTCGCATTTCAGATTTTCCAGTGGTTGGTCCAGTTACTACAGCCACTCTTGAGGATTACTCATATGCTTTCCTGACTTGCAGGTATGACCCTTCGAAGGATGCATGCACTTTCAGTGTCAATGAGACACTGAACACATGGTATTTTGATAGTGGTGCATCCAAGCACATCACTTCCAGGAAGTGTCATTTTGCATCTTTGCATGCACCACCTGCTGGAAAGAGATTGACTTGTGTAAATAATTCTTCTTATTCAGTTTGTGGAACGGGTGAGGTTGTACTTACCTCCACGGAAGGCACAGATTTCAGAATTTCTGATGTTCTTTATGTGACTGGTATCAAGAAGAATTTACTTTCAGTGTCCTCGCTCAATCGAGGAGGGTTTCAGGTCATCTTTGAAGATGACAAGTGTGCAGTCCGAGACAAAGAAAATAATTGTGTTCTGATGTTGTCAGGCACTTTGTATCGGGATCTTTTTCAGCTTGATGTTTATGAGAAAAGATCCGATCTTGCACTTGCAGTAACCACTCCCACTGCTGCCATGCAGAATGTAGAGTTATGGCATGCCAGATATGGACACATGAGCTACGGCAGCTTGATGTCACTTCAGAAGCATGCTATGGTTGATGCATTGCCTCCTTTGGAGTGACCTCCTTCTTATGCCTGTGAAGGGTGAATCCTCGGTAAGATGCATAGATTTCCCTTAAAAAAGGATGGTGCAGTACGAGCTGTCCGGAAATTACAGCTCATACATAGTGATGTATGTGGTCCCATGAGGACGCCTACTTCGGGTGGTTATCTGTATTATGTCACATTTATAGGTATGACTACACAAATTACACTTGGGTCTATGGCTTGAAGAAAAAAGATGTGTTTATGCATTTCAAACACTTTGTGGCCAAGGTTGAAAATGAGACAATACTCAAGGTGTAGACACTACACACTGACAGAGGGGGGGACTATATGTCTCATGAATTTGAGGCATTTTTGAAGGAGAAAGGCATCACACATCAGCTTATAGTGAGGCTTTCATGGAGATGGATAGATGCATGCTCACTAGCAAGAAGTTGCCTCATAGATTCCGGCTCTAAGGGCTCGTGTGTGCCAATTATGTTTTGAATCGGGCTCCCACAAAGGCCTTGAAGACAATCACTCCCTATGAGGCTTGGCATAGGAGAAAGCCTTCAGTGGATCATTTTCGTGTCTTTGGATGTGTTGCATATACCCACGTGCCTGTGGAGTTTCGACATAAGTTGTTAGATAAGGCACTGAAGTGTATTTTTGTTGGGTATAGTGCAAAGAGCAAAGGCTATCGTCTCTACAATCCTGCCACTTGTAAGATTTTTGTGAGTAGAGATGTAATCTTTTCAGAGAATTCCGCCCATACACATGCTGAATTCTCTATTCCAGCTTCTTCAGATGATGTTTTTGAGGGGTTACTTCCCATTGCCTTGGGTTCCCCAGCTGATCCTCATGCTGAAAATCAGCATTTACAGCAGCCTCCTATTGTTCCACATGCCCCGATTCAGCCACCTGCTGATTTTGTTCCTCCACAGGCAGTGGATGAAGTTGTCAGGCAAGAGATTCAAGACATACATGTAGGAAAAACAGTTCCAAATAGGCTGCTACAAACTCTCAGGGATAGTAGACTTAAGACACCTTTGCCTGGTAGGACTCGTATGCAACAAGGCACGAAGGGGGGGCTCTTTCCGTTGAATCAGCTTATGCAGGTACTCTTCTTGATGAGGAAGAACTTGATACTTTTGAAGAAGCCAAGAATAATGATCACTGGATGAATGCCATGCACAATTAATTGCAGTCCATTGAGGAAAATCAAACTTGGGATGTTATGGATTTGTCACCAGGAAAACATGCCATAGGTACCAAATGGATTTTCAAAGTGAAAAGGAAGCCAGATGGGGCCATTGATCGGTACAAGGCACGGCTAGTTGCCAAAGGATATGCTCAGAAAAAGGGCATAGATTATGAGGAGACTCTCTCCTACATCCCGGATGACAACTATCAGGTCAATTATTGCAATGGCTGCAACTTTTGTTTGGAATGTTCATCAGTTGGACATAAAAACAACTTTCCTTAATGGGGTGCAGGAAGAGGTTTATGTCAAACAACCTCCTGGCTTTGAACTTTTGGGTAATGCACATCAAGTTTGCAAGCTGAATAAAGCTTTATATGGGCTGAAACAAGCCCCACGTGCATGGTATGCTAAGATTGATACCTTCCTGGCCAGCAAGGGGCTGCATAATATTCCAACTGAGAGCACCGTCTACATCAAGAAGGAAGGGGGGGATATTTTAGTCATCATTCTTTATGTAGATGACATGCTGCTCACAAGGTCAAATGAATAAATAATTGCAGATTTCAAGGCTGAATTTGACATGACAGATTTGGGCATGTCCCATTTTTATTTGGGGATCTAGTTCATACAAGACAAGCGTGACATTGTTATGTCTCAATCCAAGTATGTGCAAAAGCTCTTGGATAGATTCAACATGCAAGATTGTAAGCCTACAGCCACTCCCATGGAGCTAGGGCTGAAGCTTACTATGTATGATTGAGGTGAATCAATGGATGCCACACTTTACAGCCAGGCTGTTGGATGCCTAATTTATATGTGCAATACATGGCTTGATATTGAGTATGTAGTATCTCATGTGAGTAGGTATATGCACAGCCCAAAGACAACACATTGCAGGCTATAAAACACATCTTTCGTTATTTGCAAGACACAGTCTTATGGCTTGATGTTTCCCAGGTGGGGTGACTTGCAGATGCATGCTTACAGTGACTCAGATTGGGTTGGAGACTACGACACTAGGCAATCCACAAATGGTAATTATTTCTTTTTGGGCAAAGCTTGCATTCTTGGCTGAGCAAGAAACAATCTACTGTGGCTATCTCCTCATGTGAAGCTGAGTACAGGGCAGCTTTCACAGTTGCAGTTGAACGTGTTTGGCTGCGTCGTTTGTTTGCTGATCTTCATCTCTCATTGGAGGGTCCTTCTCGATTCTCACTAATAGTCAGAGTGAATTGCAGTGGCAAAAAATCCCGTGTTTCATGCTCGCAGAAAGCACATTTAGATTCATTATCATTATGTCAGAGAGAAGTTGCATGCAGGGGGAGATCAATATGATCTATGTGTCAACACAGGACAATGTTGCAGACATCTTCACCAAAGCACTTCCATGTGAGAAGTTTGAGGCATTTTGCAGTGCCCTGAACTTATCTTCTTTTGGTGATTAATCACTTCCTTGTACATCATCACATTGGCACTGCAGGGGGGTGTTAGAATTATTGCCATATTCTAGGCAGTGACCAATGTCATCCATAAGTGAGTTAGGGGTCCTTTTCCCTCACTAAAGGTTTCCTCCCCTAACCACAGTTAGTGGGTTAGTGTGGTTTTGTCACTTAGACAAAACCACCTCCACTCTTGTATGTTTTTTAATCTCTTCTATTGCACACTACGTTTGCACTTTAGCTCTCTTGCTTCCATCTGCTTGTCTGTGCATTTTCTCACATTTCCCTCATCTCTTTTTTTCTCTCCTTTGTTCTTTTGCTCATTGTATTAAAATTTGAATTTGTAAGAGTTGATATATTCATTCTAGTCTTATGAAGATATAAGCATTGCCTTGGAAAAGAGCAGCTTGCGAGTAAGTATTTATTGTTGATGTTTCTTTCGTCTAAGTCAATGTATGGTTTGTAGGTGTTGCCAAATTTTTAAGGCTTCAAATTGTATATAGTTTTCAAATAGTTTAATGCTTTTCTTATTGATTGAAATTTTGTGAATGTTCTTATACAGGGACTTTGGTGAGCTAGAGAAGCGTTTCTGGTTACCTGTAGTAAAGGCTCTTCAACCTATAGCTCATTTGGCCCTAGAGAGTCAGGTTACAACCTCATTTTAAAATAAGTTTGCGATGGTGTGACCTCACTTGTATTGTTGGGAAAACTTTTTGATATAATTTGAGTCTGCCTTTGCCTGTGGAAAGATAATGCTGATTGCTTGGCAACTACATCTTTTGATGATTTTTCTTCCCAATGTAGTCTCAAGGGTGCTTGCCATCTTATTGAGCCTAAATGTTGTTAAGGAGCTAGGACTTCATACAAAATGTAAAATTTTATTTTTGAGAGAGAGAGAGAGAGAAAGAAAGATTTAAAAGCCTATAAGACCACACCCCTCATGGGGGGAAATGGGTGTCGATAGCTCTCCTCCTCGAAACTATCGATGATGAGATGAGATGAAAATTAGAAGCAACATCAACATGAACAAGATGAAGCTCCGATTATTGGAGGAGCTCCCGTCATGTCTCATTAGTCATGAGTGGTACGTGAACCCGACTATGGTCCCATGGGATCTTGGTGTCTATGGAACATCTCCGAAAACTATTGCTGATGTCCTTGGCTTCTTTTCATGGGAAGTACATGTTTATTATTGACATGTTTACGGTCAAAGGGCTAGGTGCACATTACACAGTGTAATGTGCCTAGGGCGAATGGATTTTATATGTATCCCAAGTTGGGGTAAAAGAGTGCATCAATTGAGGGCCCTAATAAGGTGACATGTGGCATCTAGATTCATCTAGGGAGGTTGGGGCTCTACATGAATAAAACATGAAATGGAAATGCTTTTGATCTAGATGTATGTTTTGACGCAGAGATTGGCTGGGAGGATAATCATGTTGCCATCACCCGTTATGCCTTGAGCTGAATATTCAAATTTGTTTGTTTTGCATGTTATACTAATCCACTTTGTCCTCATATCAGCTGACTCCTCCCCACTTTGACCTGGTGCTAACTCGAACGTGTAAAAGCTGGTGGGACGAGACCTGCAACTTTCAAATGGCAATCTTCAATGCATGTTAGATCGTCAATCCTGTAGGTACTGGGGTCCAATAATCACTCCATCCTTGGATACTCTTAGGAAGTGATCATGATAGAATTGGATTTTGATAGGGAACTCCTAGTCCCCACCTAAATTTTTGACGAATGGAATTGAAGTACATCCAACCATATGATACGGTTGATCTCATCTTGTGGGATCTGAGAGGGCGGGGCACCCAAAGTGTACCAGAAAGACGGGAGCCGATCCATTTGAATACCTTGATTGGAAAACCATCTAGATATATGTGCATACCAGGCCGTGCTAACTCCTCTATTGGCTAGTTGTAGGAAGACTCTAGTGTCAACCTTGGTAGTCTGTAGCTGGCAAGGCCCAAGTCCTATTTGAAAAATGGCATTGATCTGGAGTGGTGTAATGGCAAACTCTACCTATACTATTTGATGAGGGATTGAGGGTTTACTATGAATCATCCGAGACCCCATAATCACATGTAGCCTCTCAAATCGCCTCCACCTAATTGTTGAGAGATCAGTCCCCAAAAGGATATGCACACATGGTTGTCGGCCGTGCCAGGGTATCAAACAACCATCCCTTCGTCGAGGGATTCGGTAAATGTGCTTGAAGTCACTGTCGCTCTAGTCAACCTCTTGTAAGCCATGTCGTGGCTGCATGAATCATTGTGAATAGTGGTCTTGTGAAAACTGCCCCTATGTAATTTTAGGATTGTACGATCTCCACCCGCTCCCCTTGGTAAGTGACGATGCAATACTACTCACGAGGTGTTGAAAATCATAACCTTGGTCTTACCAAGGATATGAGGATGATATCATTTGTGTACAAAAAAATCTGTGTCGTCAGGTTGGCAAGTAGTGACCCCTCACCTCCAAGGCGATGATGAAGGTCGTGATCTCATCAATGTAGATCCCAAAAAGTGTTGGCGAGGGGGGGCATCCATGCTGCACTGAGATTGTGTTTTAAAAGCATTGTAGACTGTCTAGGATCTCCCTCGATGATGGCTTGTACAATGAAGATGTAGAAAACAGGTAGGGGCAGATTTAGAGAAAGGGATGGAGCCAGTGCAAGGGAGAGAGAGGAAGGGGGAAAGGGAATGGGGTAGGAGAAATAAGAAAAGAAATAAAGTTCATTTACATCTACAAAAGACCCAAGTGTTTATGAGACTACAAAGAAACCAGATACAATGAAACCTAAGGATGTGGCCACTAAAATGGGCACCTCTACCCAAGGCTGATGCATGTGACGAGAAATAAGAATAGTACATCATGCTCTCGCTGTGAGAGAAACCCACAAAGGGCGAGCAACCACCAAGGAGAATCCCTTGGTCGTCTATCAATTGTTCACCCGTCCTTGAGTGGTTGGATCTGTGTCTGCTGTTTGTGGGTGATACATGAGGTAGATGCAGCAACAATAGTCCGAGAGTCTCTTCAACTGTATGGTTAAGCTCGAGGATGATCGTGAGCTGCTGGCCACCAGAGAACGCGAGAGGAGTGTGATCGGGAGGCTCAGAAGCCAAGGAGCTCCGTATACCTGAAGCTTAGGAGGCTAGGGAGCTTAGAGAGCATACTGCTTGGTAGGAGAAGGAAGAACGAGAGCGTAATGCTGGGGAAGGGAAGGAAGAACGGAATGGGCAACTCTTCATTTCTCTACTCCGGCGACATAGAAGGCAGAGCAGAGTCCACCCGTGCGTCAAAAATTCTTTTCCTGGGAAGCTCAACTTCATGTTGGAGAAAACGAGAGCAAGAGAGGGCTTGAACAAAGAGAGAGCAGCCAAACGTTGTATTGAAAGAGATAAGAAAACATCATTCAAGACTTAGGTTTTGTCTAAGTGACAAAACCTTATCCTAACCACTAACTGTAGTTAGGGGTCCTAACTGTGGCTAAGGGGAAAAACCTCTAATGAGGGAAGAGTACTCCTAACCCACTTATTGGTCATACATTGGTCACTGCCATGAATTATGTTTATAATTCCATCACCCCCCTGCAGTGCCAATGTGATGATGTACAAGGAAATGATCAATCACCAAAAGGAGATAAGTTCAGGTCATTGCGAAATGCCTCAAACTTCTCACGTGGAAGTGCTTTGGTGAAGATTTTTGCAACATTGTCATGTGTGGAGACATAGATCATACTAATCTCCACTGCATGCAACTTCTCTCTAACATAGTGATAGTGAACCTCAATGTGCTTTTTGCGAGCATGAAACATAGGATTCTTGGCCACTGCTATAGCCCTCTCAGTGAGAATAGGAGAAGGATCATCCAATGAGAGATGAAGATCAACAAATAAATGGCGCAGCCTAACACACTCAACTGTTGCGGTGAAAGCTGCCCTCTACTCAGCTTCACATGAGGAGATAGCCACAGTAGCTTGTTTCTTGCTCAACCAAGAAATGCAAGCATGTCCCAAAAAGAAACAATTGCCACTTGTGGACCGCATAGTATCTTAGTCTCCAGCCCAATCCGAGTCACTGTAAGCATGCATCTGCAAGTCACCCCCCTTGGGAAACATCAAGCCATAAGACTTTGTGCCTTGCAAGTGACGGAAGATGCGTTTTACAGCCTGCCAATGTGCTGTGCATATATCTGCTCAATTATTGGGCCGTGTATTGCACAAATAAATGAGGCATCCTACAGCCTGGCTGTAGAGTGTGGCATCTACTGATTCACTTGCATCATACATAGTAAGCTTCAGCCCTGGCTCCATGGGAGTGGTTGTAGGCTTGCAATTTTGCATGTTGAACCGATCCAAGAGCTTTTGCACGTACTTGGATTGAGACATAATGATGCCACGTCTCTCTTGTATAAACTGGATCCTCAAATAAAAATGGACATGCCCAAATCTGACATTTCAAATGTAGCTTTTAATTCAGCTTTAAAATCTGCAATTTTTTCTTCATGTGACCCTATGAGCAGCATGTCACCTACATAAAGAATGATCACTAAAATATACCCCAATCCTTCTTGATGTAGAGGGTAATTTCAATTGGATTGTTATGAAGCCCCTTGCTAGTCAGAAAGGCATCAATTTTGGAGTGCCATACACGTGGGGCTTGTTTTAGCCCGTACAAAGCTCTATTCAGCTTGCAAACTTTATGTGCATTACCCGAAATTTCAAAGCCAGGAGGTTGCTTGACATAAACCTCTTCCAACAAGTCTCCATTGAGAAAAGTTGTTTTTATGTCCAACTGATGAACATTTCAATCCTCATCTTTTCCTTAGCTGCAACTTTTCTAAATCTCTTTGGGACAAAGTGAGTAGTCACATAGCCTTGGTTCCTTTTAACTATGCTTATATGTGCAGCCATAGCAATAACTGATCTGATAGTGGTCATCCTGGAAGTAGGAGCAAATGTCTCCTCATAATCGATGTCCTTCTTTTGACCCTTCTTCTGAGCATAGCCTTTTGCAACCAGCCGTGCCTTGTACCTGCTAATGGACCCATCTGACTTTCTTTTTACTTTGAAAACCCATATGGTACCTATGGCATTCTTTCCTGGTGGCAAATCCACAAGATTCCAGGTTTGATTTTGCTCAATAGACTGCAACTCATCTTGCATGGCATGCATTCAATGCACATTGTCTTTGGCTTCTTCAAAAGTATCATGCTCTTCCTCATCAAAAAGAGTACCTGCATAAGCTGATTCAACAGAAAGAGCCCCCCCTTCGTGCCTTACTGCACCACGAGTTCTGCCAGGCAAAGGAGCATCAAGACTACTCTCTCTGAGAGTTTGGAGCAGCCAATTTGGAACAGTTTTGGCTGCGTGTATTTTTGTAATCTCTTGCCTGACAGCATCTTCTATTGCCTGTGGAGGAACTAAATTAGCGCTGAATCGGGGCATGTGGAGCAGGAGGAGCTTGCTGTAAATGCTGATTTTCAGCAGGGATTATAGATGCGGAACCCAAAGCAATGGGTGGTAATTCCTCAAGAACATCATTTGATGTGGAAGAAGCTGGCACATTAAATTCAGCTTGTGTATGTGCTGAATTTTCTGAAAAGATTACTTCTCTGCTGACAAAAATCTTGCGTGTTTCAGGATTGTAGAGACGGTAACCTTTGCTCTTTGCACTATACCCAACAAATATGGATTTAAGTGCCTTGTCTGACAGCTTATGTCAAAACTCAAGAGGCTCATGGGCATATGCAACACATCCAAAGACACGAAAATGTTCCACTGAAGTCTTTCTCCAATGCCAAACTTCATAAGGAGTCTTTGTCTTTAAAGCCTTAGTGGGAGCCCGATTCAAGACACAGTTGGCACACACGAGACTCTCAAGCCAAAACCGGCGAGGCAACTTTTTGCTTGTGAGCATGCATCTATCCATCTCCATAAGAGTTCTATTCTTCCGCTCAGCATTGCCATTTTGCTGAGGGGTGAGCCTCACTGTAAGCTGATGTGTGATGCCTTTCTCTTTCAAATCAGCCTCAAATTCATGAGACATACCTCCCTCCTCTATCTGTGAGTAGAATCTGCACCTTGAGTCCTGTTTCATTCTCAAGCTTTGCCACAAATTGTCGAAAATGCTTTAACACATCTGATTTTTTCTTTAAACCATAGATCCAAGTGTAGTTTGAGTAGTCATCAATAAATGTGACATAATATAGATAACCACCCAATGCAGGAGTCCTCATAAGACCACAGACATAACTGTGAATGAGCTGAACAGCTCTTATTGCACCATCCTTTTTGAAGGGAAACTTGTGCATCTTCTCAAGTATGGACCCTTCACAGGCATGAGGGGGAGGTGACTCCAAGGGAGGCAAAGTATCAACCATAGCATGTTTTTGAAGTGTCATCGAATTGCCATAACTCATATGCCCATATGTAGCATGCAATAACTTTGCATTCTGCATATCAACACTGGGAGTAGAAATTGCAAGTGCATGATCTGGTCTTTTCTCAAAAACGGAATAACGTGCCATATAGTCTCAAGGCATAATCATCTTCTTTGTCTCGAACTGAACACTTGTCATCTTCAAAGACAACCTGAAATCTTCTTTTATTGAGAGAGGACACTGAAAGCAAATTTTTATTGATTCCAGGCACATAAAGCACATTATGGATTCTGAAATTTGTGCCATCTGTGGCTGTAAGCACAATCTCACCAATGCCACGAATTGAATAAGAAGAATCATTTGCACAAGACACCCTTTTTCCAGCAGGTGATGGATGCAGAGAATCAAACAAACACTTCCTGGAAATGATATGTTTGGTGGCACCACTATCAAAATACCAATTATTCAATGTCTCATTGACATTGAAAGTGCATGCATCCTTAGAAGGGTCATAACTGCAAGTCAAAAAAGCATAAGAGTCATCCTCAGATGTGGTTGTAGTATCCGGAGCAGCCACCTGAAAATCAGAAATGCAAGTAAAAAAGGCATAGTCTTCTTCCACTAAGTTGGCTGAAGCATCACCACCATCATGTGCATGAGGAGCTGAATCTGTGACAGCCATGCTTGAATCCTTTTTCTTTTCCTTGGCAATTCTTTTTTCCTGTGTGGGAGGCACAACTGCAGCAGCCACATCAGATAGCACTTGTCCTGTACCCTAAGCTTGTCCTCTACCCCTTCCTCCACCTTGTTGAGGAGTGGTGGCAGGCGCAACCATATTCTCTGGCCTTGTCTCATCCCTAGTGACATAATCCCACAAATGTTTGCCAACTAAAAGATTGTGTACCATAAAACTCCGTAAAGAGTAATTGGTACCATCCAACTTATCCTCTTGTGTGAGGACGCCAAACACGTAATTGGGATTGTTTTGAGCCATAACTGCCAAAGAAAACAAAATGCAGCAAATGTGACAAGAAATATTCCATTCTGGGATTTATAGGTGCACAACACAAATCCCTTCTAGCATATAGATGCAAGCTGTCCACTGCTCAAAAATTAGCCAATCAAAGGCTCAAAATGCAACAGCCCAAAAGCATAAGCCCAACTGAAATTCTGCCAAATTAGGCTGCAAAACACCTGCAAAGTGTCCAAAAGCCCCAAATCTTGTAAAATTGTTGTCCAAGACCAAAAGCCCCAATTTGCAGAGTGAAATTGGGCTGAAATTGGGGCAAATACAGGAGAAGCCCCAAACTTTTCAAAATGCCCAGTGCTCAAATCTGCCTCCAAAAATTGCTTGAATACAAGCTAGAAATGGCTAAATCCCAAATGCACCTGCTTACTTCAAAATCTGCAAAAGGACCCAGCAGATATAACGTGCATGGAACTGCTGGCATAGATGTACATAACATCTGACACAGGTGTACGGAATGACTGACGCTACGGGACTGTTGGCACATGTGTACGGAAATCGGAATCAGTTGTATGGACAAGTACCACGATTGTATGGCAGAGTACAGCAAACTTGTACGGGCAGGTATGGACTGTGCAGGTACGGATGTACACATGGGTTGACGGAACTGTATGGCATTGGATCTGCAGGTGCGTACGGGGCGGGAATAGTTGTAGGGCGGTACAGTTGCAGGTGTACCTGTTGCGGGTAAATACGGCGTACGGTGGTACGGCCTGACAATAGTACAGATAGGTAGGTACGGAAGTTGCTGTACGATGGTACGGTGGGTTGGCTGTACGGAAGAGGAGCAGGCTGGCTCTGATATCAAATGTTGGAGAAAACAAGAGCAAGAGAGGGCTTGAATGAAGAGAGAGCAGCCAAACGTTGTATTTAAAGAGACAAGGAAACAACATACAAGACTAATGTTTTGTCTAAGTGACAAAACCTTATCCTAACTACTAACTGTACTTAGGGGTCCTAACTGTGGTTAGGGGGAAAAACCTCTAATGAGGGAAAAGTGCCCCTAACCCACTTATTGGTCATACATTGGTCATTGCCATGAATTATGGCGATAATTCCAACACTTCACTCAGTACGACGGTAAGTAAGAACCTTTAGTATTGACTCGTGCTCAACTCACTTTGAAAGTTATTTTCAGTTGTGCCCACGAACAACGACAAGCGGTGTATCCTAGCATCAATGCAGCTCACAGGCAAGGTGGGCACCTTGTGGCTCAAGTGGCAGAAGGACCACTATGATGGAGTCACTATGATGCAGAAGAGGAGGCACCTTTTTATAGGTCAACGGAGCTCGTGAAATATATTTGATCACGATTCTTGCCATCTTAGTACTTGGACAGGCTTCAGAGTTAGTTCTATGAGCTACGCTAGTGGGACACCAAAATGGTGAATCATTATGCCAACAAGTTCACTCAGGTGTTCATATAGTTGCAATTGGAGGAAATTCAAAAGCTGAGCAAGTTTCTCCATGGGTTGCATTGAGACATCCAGTGGTATGCTCGGAGTCAGGATTACGAGTGTGCATATTTCGCCCCCAGATCTCATAGTAGGCTAGTTAGGCACATAGAAAATGCTTCTCTGGCTCAACCACCCCATTGTGCATAATGTACAGATCCTTTGCTCTCTGGGTATACCTGCAGCTCTCCCCGCCTCAATCCTCAGCTGATGGGACGAGACCTGCATCTGTCCAATGGCGATCCTCAGTGCATGTGAGACTCCTCTTTCCTCGAGATATGGGAGTTTGATGATGAATTCCTCCTCCAATACTCTTAGGAAGTGGTCGCGATAGAATTGAATCTTGGTGGGGAACTCTTGATACCCCCCCCCCCTCGTAGTTTGAGATGTATGGAGTGGAGGATATCCAACCGTATGATACGGTTAATCTCGTCTCGTGGGATCGACTTAGGTGCACGTCCATGCTGTACTGAAAGAGGGGAATCTTGTCCATTTGAATACTGTGCCTGGCAAGCCATGTGGATATATGTGCATACCATGTGTGTGCCCCGCTCTCTGCTAGCCATCTGGATGACTCTAAGGCCACCCCTGGTAGTCTCCAGTGGGGTAAGGCCCAAGCTCTGTGGATGAATGCCAATGTCTGAAAGATGGCATCTACCTGGAGAGGTGTCATGGTGAACTTTGACTGTACTATCTCATGTGGGACTGAGGGCTTATTCCAAATCATCGTAGACCCCATGGTCACGTATAGCCGCTCAAATCTCTTCTAGTTTCTCACCAGGAGATCAGTCCCCTAGAAGGGTGCTGCATACATGGCAGTTGGCTGCACTAAAGTGTCAAAAACCTAGCCCTTCGTTAGTAGATCTTGAAAGTGTGCTTGCAAGCACTGTCTCTCTTCTTGGGCCAAAGCACTTTGCCCCCGTGTTAGTCGTGCCCTGGTTGTTTGAGTCATCGTGAAGACGGGCCCTATAAAAACTGCTCCCAAGCATGTGTAGGATTGCACTATCTCCATTGGCTCACCCCGGTAAGTGGAGCTATGTCGGTGAAGCACTGCGCGTGAGGTGTTGAAGATCATAACCTTGGTCTTCCAAGGTTAACTGTCAAGTCTCTCTTTCTCTTCTCTCTCTCTCTCTCTCTCTCTCATAATCCGATGCACCTACAAGGCCACTTGTGATGAAGCTCCGAACAGCCATGGATAGGAAGACCCTCATGAGCACGAGTGTGACCTTGAAAGGAACCCGGATCTACCAAGACGATGACCTCACCCTCCTACATTAGGAACACCATAGGGAAGGTATGGTGCACGTCATGGCGAGAGAAGTAGGGAAATGGGCTGCATACAGAGATGGTAGGGTGATCATCCGAGAGAGAGGAGATCGGGACTGGGGGGAGAAGGAAGAAAAGGAAGAGAAAGAAGAGGGTGAATTATGACAGTGTCGGGCCAAGGGGGCACAAAGTGGACTGATAATTGTAGTGTGGAATTGCAATGGCACACTTTGGTGTGATCCAGGTGGTTTCTCGGAGACATACACTGACAGAGACATGGTCTTCTATACTGAGACACATGAGAGCCCCGAGAGAGGACTGCCCACTGTGATAGGATGTACATGGGAGTCATCTCATAGGAAGGAGACGAGGAGAGACACTGGTGTGCAGGGCTCAGGGGGAGTGGCTAGCCTTTTTAGATCACACATGAGACCTCTCATATCAGTGGCACGGAGAGAGGAGCATGCGTGACACATGTGGATACGAGTCCAGCTACCAGATGCACGACCGATTCTCATAGCAGTGTGTTATTGCCCCTAGATACTTCATCCTAACATGTGAGGTCACCACGGAAGGGCATAGCCCTTATGAGTCAATTCAGGATGATATCACTGAATTCTCTAGGCAGGAATCCTCCGTATGTCATGTCGCCCTGGCTGGTGCGTAGCCGGTGATGGGACATTGGCGTCCGTCAAGGGGTGCCATGCGTCTCGGTCTCCTGGACGAGGCTCGACGCAAGACCAGAGCCACCATGACTCCCGTGGGACGTATCCCGGGTCTAAACAATGACGGGAGGTCCCCCAGAGTGATTTGTGTGTCCCCTCCATGTCTCGTGTGTCGTGCTATGGTTGTCGGGTCGGGGTCTCTGTCACGTCTGCGGCTAGAGATTGGATGATCAATGTCACTCAATGGGAAGAACTCTGTGATCTTGCTCTGAGAGGTGTCTGATGATGTGGCCAAGCCCTGTCGCCTGAGTAAGTACTCTCTGTGTCGGACCCCTCGTGAATGAAGGCCGTGAGGCATCTCTGATCTGGGTAGGCGAGGAATCTGGAAAGGAGCTCGGAGCCGTCTCTGAAGAGACAGTGGTAGCGACCTCGGATCTCGTAGAACATTGGGCACCTGAAAATAAAATGCTCCTCCGACTCAACCTCCTGACAGTCGCATAATATGCAAATGTAATGCTCCCTAGGGATCCCCTTTGCTTTGCCGCTCTCTATGCGGAGGCGGTGTGATGATACCCGAAACTGTCCGATGGAGATCCGTAGTGAGTGGGACATATGAAGCTCAGTGTACCCCGGTGGTGTGATGAGAAAAGAAAGAAAGAAAGATGTATTAACGTTTGCAGGAGGCCTCGCGGGCCTATGAGATGAAGTACAAGCCAAAAACTAACTCATACAAGCCACAGAGGGCTGAAGCAAAGGGTTCACTAAGACCCTTGTTGAAAGCTAAAATGCTAAAATGGTAAACTAGTGAATCAAGTGTCCAAGTATTAGAGCAGCAAAAGCAAAGTAACATAGAAAGTATCAGGTGCTTAGAGCTAGAACTCCTAGTACATGCTCAGGCTCCGTGTATCTAGGTAACCTATTGGGTCTTTGATGAGATGTGAGGAGCTCTCGTATCTGTGTCTGTTGAGTTGTCTCTCGGCGTGGGGGAGGGCGTGGTCTCCTCGATCTCTGGATCCGGTGGGCTACGTCAAGGGTGATACCTTGTCTCTGGCGGTTACCTTTGAGGAGGGCTGAGATAGATACTCGATCGTGCGTGCTGTGGTCCCTCTCCGTGTCGCACGTGGAGTGTGTGTCCCTCGTCTGGCAGCATCGTGGTGGACACTCCCACTACTAATCCATGATTCTCTCATCTCATCAAGTGCCTACCTCTCAAACTCACTGGCAGCTGGCTCAGATGCATAGAAGTCTGTAACAAAAGTTTGTGATCTATCGATCTCGATGACCTATGGCATCAGTCCCTGCTGCTCCCTGGTGTGCCGCATCAATGTGTCTCTCCATCGTCGCATCTCAATCAGATAGAGCCCAACAAAAACGTGATCGTGAAAATGGATTAGCCATGTAAGTAGACCAAAGCCATGTCCCTCCTGAAAGAGGCAGTGATATCGTCCTCGGATCTCATAATAGACTGGGCAGACACAGAGAAAATGCTCCTCCATCTCGATATCCTCCATCTGGCATAGTGTGCAAGTCCTCTGCTCTCTGTGTATGTCTGCAGCTCTCCTTGCCTCAATCCGCAGCAGTTGATGTGATGAGACTCGCAACTGACTGATGGCGATCCTCAGTGCATGTGAGACTCTCCTGTCCTCGATACTGAGGTCTGATGATAAGACCGTGCTCTGGGACCCTCAGGAAGTGGTCATGGTAGAACTAGATCTTGGTGGAGAACTCCTTTCCCCCCCAAGGGCTAGATGTATGGAGCTGGAGGTGGTCCAACCGTATGATACGGTTGATGTCATCTCGTGGGATCATCTTGGCGGGTGGTGCATCTCGACTGTACTGAAAGGGGGAAGTCTGTCCATGTGAATGCCGTGACTACCAAACCACTCGGATATCTGTGCATACCATGCCGTATCAACACTGATCTCTGCTAGTCGCTTGGAGGACTCGGTAATCTCCACTGGGGTAAGGCCCAGACTCTGTGGAGGAACCTAGAGGGGGGTCATGGCGAACTCTGCTTGTATGATCTGAACTGAGGGTTTACTCCGGGGGTCATGGCGAACTCTGCTTGTATGATCTGAACTGAGGGTTTACTCCGAATCATCCTGGATCCCATAGTCACCTGTAGCCTCTCAAATCTCCGCCACTCTGTCACTGAAAATATCACTCCCCTAGAAAGGTGCTGCATACATGGTGGTCGTTCTCACCAGCGTGTCAAAAAGCCAACCTTTGTCGGAGGGTCTTGGAAGTGTGCTTGGAAGCGTCGCCTCTCTAGTCGGGCCAAAGCACCCCGTCCTCGTGTGAGTCGTGTCGTACCCGCATGGATCATTGTGAAACCTGGTTCGGTGAACACTATCCCCAAATATGTGTAAGAGTGCACTATCTCCACATGCTCGTCATGGTATGTGAAGCTTCGGCGATGGGATACTGCTCGCGAGGTATTGAAGATCATAACCTTGGTTTTCCCAAGGTTGACTGCTAAGTCTCTCTCTAGAGAACATCTCCAAAGCCTCTAGATGTTTCTGCAGTTCCTCTGCTGAGGATGATATGAGGATTGTGTCATCAGCGTACAACAATATCTGCACCATCAGGTCAGCCAGAAGCGAATCCTCTCCACCTAGGCGATTGACAAAAGAAGTGATCTCATCGATATAGAGCCCGAAAAGAGTCGGTGATAGGAGGCAATCTTGTTTTACTCCGATAGTGCTCTAAACCCTGTCTAATAGGCCTCCTGGGGCACATACCCTCCCTCTGACAAACTCATACAGGCTCATGACCCACCAAATCATGATCTCTAGGAGTTGCAACTCCTATAACCTCCTGATTAGGCGAGAGCGTGGGATAGTATCAAATGCCTTACGAAAGTCTACGAAGCAAGTGTAAACTTTCTGATGCCTTGACTTCACCTTCTCAATAATAGCCCTTAGGGTGAAAATGTGGTCCAGGGTGGAGTGCTGTCTTCAAAAACCTGCTTGCCCAAGTGCTCGTTGCCTGTGACCCTCTGTGTGGCTGCTGATCTCCCTCTCTAGTACCAACCTATATATCTTAGCCAAAGTGTGGCCATTCATAAGAGTGCGGCAGTTCCTAGTGTCCATGGGATCACCTGCCTTGTGTATCGGTACTATGGTGGTGGTGCTCCAGGTAGGCGAGAATCCGTGGCATACGGCATGGTTGAACAAATGTGCTAGGATCGGGGTCAAGATCTCTTGCACATGCGCAAAATGCTCAGTGCGTAGTCCCTCATGATCTGGTGATCTCCGGTTATGGAGCCAGAGAAGGGCAGCTCGTATATTCTGCGTAGTAAACAAATGGCATGTAGTCGGTCTCGGCATAGGGGACATATCAGGCGGTGCCTGACCTGGGACATCATACAGGGAGCATGCATATGTATGCCAGATTGTTGGATCTGGGGTAGACCCTCAGCCCTGCCACTCTTAATGCGTAGTCTATGTGAAGAGACCCGAAACTGCCCAATAGAGATTGTGAGTGGGGTAAGTGCATTCGCATATATCCTGGTGGGTCAATGAAACCATCCTTTGTGATATGTAAACAATGATCCCTGTAGAAGCTGAGCTTCACTGGAAGCTTGCTCTGTCCCAACCAGGTCCGGAATGTGTGTAGTTGTAAAACATCCTCGTAGATGACCTGGTTGACCTCGTGTGATAGGAGAGGACAGAGCGACGCATCGCTGCTATACTAGAAGGGAGGGAGTCTATCCATGTGGAGCCCCAGTCGCTCAAACATCTCTGTGTGTGTGCATACTAGCATCTCTGGTCACCTACTGCTGATAGTGCCATAGGAGAGGACAATGCTAGCCATGATAATCTGTTGCGCCCAGAAGTGCAGTCCCCGTACCCCTTGACCTGGTATAGGTAGGTGATAACCTGAAATACTGCATCCAGCTGTAGTGGGGATGAACCAAACTCAGCCTAAATGATTTGGTGAGGGACAGACGGCTTACCACGGATCATCTGTGATAGCATGAGAACTTGTAGCCACTCCACACGAGCCCACTCTATATCAGACAGATCTGGCCCCCAACAAGGGCTGCTGTACATACCTGTTGGACGGACCAAGGAGTCAAACAACAATCCCTTGGTCCGCAAATCTTGAAAATGTGAGCGGAAGCACTGCCTCTCTAATCTGGAAACGTATCCCTTGCTCAGGCGGGCTTGCATCGCGGGTCTCATAGTGAAGATAGGTCCAAAGAAGACAACCCCAAAGTATATATATGATGAAACAATCTCAACAGGTGACCCGTCAAACGTGAACTGCTCCCGGTGCATAACGGCTTGAGATGTATTGAAGATCATGACCTTGGTTTTACCAAGGTTGACTCGTCATCTGCATATATAGCAATATCCGGATCAGCGTGCCAGCTAGAGAGCATCCATCTCCCCCTAGTGTCTACATAACTATCTCAAGCTCGTCAATGTAGAGGCCAAACAGGGTGGGTGATAAGGGACACCCTTGTTTGATCCCAATAGTGCTCCTGATCTCATCAGTCCACCTCGACCCTGCGTGAACTCTGCTTGAGATGCTCATAAAGTGCCATGCCGTCCCAAATGATCTCCTGGTCATACCCCAAATCCTGTAGGTGTTGGAGGAGGCGGGCTCTCGGGACCGTATCAAAGGCCTTGCGGAAGTCCACAAAGCTTCCGTGCCCTTGCCTCCTCGATGATACACCTGAGTGTGAGAATGTGATCCACGATCCCATGATCACGTCGGAATCTAGCCTGTCTAGTTGCTGTAAGTCCTCGGCACTCTGCGAATCGACTGACCTCAAAATCAAGTACCGATGTATAAATCTTGGACATGACATGTCCGATCATAATGGTCCTATAGTTCTCCGGGCTCATGGGATCCCCTGCCTTGTGGATGGGTGAGATAGTGTTAACAGTCCAGGTGCATGGAAACCCTAAACAAATAGCTTCATTAAAGAGCTTTGCCAACATCGAGGCTAGGAGATTAATCCCAAATGCAATGAATTCAGTGCAAAGGCCCTCGTGATCTTTCGCTCGGCCATTATGAAGTTTCATTATGGCATCCTTCACTCCCCCCCTCGTGAAGAGTGTGCAGGATGTACGTCGGGGTATATGTGAGAGGTCAGGAATTGGCTAATTTGGGATATCATAGATCGTGCGTGCATAGTTATACCAGATCTGAGTGTTTGTGAGTGGTGAGGGGGACCGCCCCTCTTTCAGGTCTTATGCTACACACCAAAGGCTGTGGAGAGAGAGAAAGAGAGATAGAGAGAGAGAAAGAGAGAGAGAGAGGGAGAGATTTCAAATTTTGTTTCTTTCAGGTCTTATACTACACACCGAAGGCTGTTCGATCTTTTTGGGATCCTCAATTACGAAAACACGTTGTTCAGTCCAAGGATCTGCCATTTTTTGTGAGTTATGGTTGCTAGAGAGACACATTTGAAATCCCTCTGTTTCTACTGTTTGTTTTTTTGGTGTTTTTGAAGTGTAAACTTTTTGTTAGTTGGTGACTTTGATGTTGCTCAAATCATTTACAAAATTTGTATGTTTAAGGTTATGTTGTGTATTAGTGTTATTTAGATATTTTCTTGTATATCTTCTTGTTTTGCGTATTTAGACAAGTGAGTTTGTGGTGCACCATTGATTATGATTGCAGGTCAATGCAAATGAATGGCATTTAGACACGTCTAGTGCAGCTGCTGGTCGGTCAAAACTTCTGCATTTTGCCATGTAATCTTCTGATTGCTGTGTAGTGTCTTGACAAAATAAGTCCTATGCCTTCAAATAAGAGGGAATGTAAGAAAGATTGTTGAGGAGAAGTCTACCTTAATACATCATTTAGAAGGAAACATATGAGAATATCTGAGTTGTTAATTGTTTCTTGTCATATTCAAAGAACGTAAGCTATTTTTAGTCATGGACTTGTTACTGAAAAAATATCTAATTGTGGGAAGCTTATTTTTATGCATCTCTTTTACATGTTCAAAAGACTGCTCTTGAATGTTTTCATCCTCTGCAAGAAGCCGGGGTTGTATGGTGATGGTTTGAAGGCATTCTTCTCTTGAGCCTGAATTGTTTGATACTGCATAATATTCAAAGAGCGTCAGGATTATGCTTTGAGACCAAGCCTTTATGCCTCATTACATAAATACATGCCAATTTACTTTCCATATGGGACATACGTTACATGAAATGGATGCTCAAGTATGTGTGGGTGTGTGGATTTGTATGTGTGAGAGCATACTTTTATATTATGGTCTACACCCACTGTTAGGCGCTGATGACGTCAGTGGGGATGTCATAGTAGCTAGTCCCTGCTATGCGTGATGGAGTTTATGGTTTTCAATCTTATGAGTGACTATCGTGAGATTGAAACTGCACTATGTTGTGTTTTTAGAGGATGAGTTTAAGAATGTTCCTGGATTCATCTAGGTATATACGTTACATGAAACACGAGAGAAGAAGGAATATGCTAGCTAAGGACTAGTAAATGGAGCTGAGCCGCACCACCTTCAAAAACCTAGGATGTAGCCCTTCCTACATTTTGACTTGACAGCATGGAGGACTAGAACAAATGCAATTTTCATAAAATTGCATGGGAAAACTACAAGGAGGAACAATGGAATGCATGATAACACATGTAAAGGTTGCAAATGCAATCATCATAAAATTGCATGCCGGGAAAACTACAAGGAGGCAAGAATGGAAGGCATGATTGTTAGAAAAGATAAAAGTGGGAGAGGTTGCTTGCTTAGGACAATGCTCCCCTTCACCACTGAAAGCTTAAAAACACACAGAGAACGAGCCCAGGAATTCACACAGTGGTAAACTCAAATCCAACTTCACTTCTGTGGTGTGTACTGTGTAGATGTGCAGATAGTAAATGGACAATGCACAAGAGAGGGTGTCGAACCAGCAAAACATATTTCCGTCCAGTGTGGATTAAATTATTTACAAAAGAGATGTTTAGTGTGCCATACTCTTTCGGCTGAGTGCTGACTAGATGTGGACCCCTGCACACTCAAAAGGCTGTTCTCCTGCCTCCATGGGACCTCCAAAACACTTTGCTTGTATCGCTCTCCTAGAGCTTATGTGGGCCTCCTAAGATGTGCCCCGCAGTCGGCCTCCCTGCTGCTCCTTTGGACAGCCAATGCTAAGGCAGTGCTCGCTGTGGATCCTTGACCTCCCTGCTGAGGCACAAGTCTCCTTGTTGATCCCAATCTCCCTTTGCTACTGTGAGGGCAGCCAATGGTGAAGACCCTTGAGCTCTTTGTTTCCTGCAGTCAGCCACTTCCCTTGCTGCACCAATGGCCTCCTGGATGGCACTTTGAAGCAGGCTGGCACTTTGAAGCAGGCTCAACTGCTCACCAAAATTGCTCACTGAATAGATAGGTTGCCCAAGCAAATGGGCCCTTTTTATAGGCTGGAAACCCAGCCACCCAGCCAGCCAACCAGCCGACTGGGTTTGTGAACTAACTGACAGTTCAGAGACTGGCTTCACCAGTTCCACCAGCTAGTTGCTGCCCTGTCTGGCCACGTGGCAGCCTGCCACTGGCCTAGACCTGTCCAACCTTGTTCCAGGTCCTTTCTTTCCTTTTTCCTGGCCAGTTCCCCACGCCTAGCAGTCGTGGATCTACTCTTTCTCTTGTGCTTGTGTGCCAGAGGGCGTATGCATCTAGTACAGCTCCTACAGTCGTCTGCAGCCACCTCTAGACATCCTAGCCTGTATTAGTTCCAGAGCCTCTGTTCCAGGGCCCTTTCAAGCCCGTATACCTACGTCAAATGCTTTCTATTGTCCTTGCTGGCCACGTATTTGATCTGTAATGAATATGTCATCCAAATTCCAGATTCTCCACAAACAGCCAGGTGCTTTCTCTAGTGCTGCCCACATGGCAGCTTGACTACTAAAGTACCATCCTGATACAGAGGTCCAACCATGGCAGTACCACGGGCCCATGGGACCACCACCTTGAGTCATGATCCTGGTAGTCACAATCCCGCCACAAACGACCAGCTACTTTCTCTATTGCTGCCCACATGTCAGCTTGACTGCTAGAGAACCATCCTGATACACAAGTCCAGCCATGGTAGTACCACTGGTCAATGGCATGCCCACCTGCAGTCATGATCCCACCAGTTGTCTTGAGCAAACCTGATGCAAAATCATCTAGCTTTCCCCCTCACATTAAGTGTGTACAGTCTGGAGTCTTCCAAGCACCTTGCTTCTGAGGTCTGTTTTGACCTGTCCTTCCTTTGGCAAGGTCCATATCATATAACTATCCTTAGCATAGAAACCGTTGTGGCTGATCCATATAGTTCTCTCAACCAAAGTATAATTCTAGAATACTTGGACCATGAGCTCTCAAGCAAGTATTCTTCTATCTTCAGCACACTCTTTCCTCCTGTAGATGTCCTTGTCTCCACCACAAGGCTTCAATAGGTTCATCATCTCCACCTTCCAGCAACTTACTTCCAATCTTCGAAGAAGCACCAACACTTCCCCTTCTGCCTTCTAGGAAGGCAAATGCCTTCCAATCTCTCATCACCTAAGAAACGTAAAGAACCAATTCTGCCCACAGCATGCTATAAAGATTGAATGCATGAACAATGAATGCACATACCGGAAAATCCTCCAGCTTGTTTGTTGGCTCTGAAAGCAAACCATGCACCTCGTGGAGGCACACCCAGCTTCGCCGTGTAATCTTGAAAGGCCACCTTCAGTATGACAGCTTCCACCCTACCCTGAAATCTGCGGTCCTTCCAAAGAGTCCTCCCTCATGCCAATGATACCAGCTAAGCACTAAAAGAAATCCGAGCACTCCTTGCTATCCTTCACCTTCACAAAGGTTATTGACACCTCTCTAGACCACCTCTCAATGTCAGACATACTTACTGGAACACCAAGGTTTGCATACATTACTTGAGTAACACATGGAGAATCAAGATGTCACCAAGAAAAGTTCATCAGTGTGACTATCACATTTGCTGTCATCTTTGTCTCTTCTGATTCCTAATTGGACGAGGACTCCTTCTGATCGGCCTTTCTTCTTCCTAAATCCTTCGTAAAGTGTCCTGGTAGATCACAGTAGAAGCACTTCTTTTTATTCTCACCATCAGAAGTGTCCTTGTCATGCTCATATTTTTCCTTTTTCTTGGGCTTGCTATCGCTAGGCTTGCCCTGTCTTGTGTCTTTGCTCTTGTCCTAAGTGTTACAAGCCTTATCACTAATCCGTCATACTTCTTCTCCTGGGCTTCCTCCTGCAGAAGCAAAGACACTAACTGCTCAAATGTTATTGGTGCCGACTGTCGTGCTGCAACCGTAGTCATGACGAAGCTCTTGTAGTTTCTCGGGAGCATGCCAAGCATCCTTGCTAAGTCCATTATTTGACTAACTGCTGGGAGTTAATCCCTCGCCACTTCATTTTGGTGATGTGTTTCTGTTGTAGCAGGGAGAAAGACTAACTCACTCTCTCTCCTACTAACTGCTGACTGAACTGAGAGAACAATGCACTCACAAACACGAGTGGAAGGTGTGAGGTGATTGTGAGAATATGAGGAGGAATATAACGGGCCTCTGAAGAGGGAAAATAATAACTGAATAAATGTCTGCCCAAAGGGATGAGTACAACTATATCTAACTGACAAAAAGAGTAATGTATGAAGGGGAAAATCCCTCACTATAAAAACGAGTAATCTATGGAGGGAACTCCCTCACTTTAGAGCTATAAACTAACGGCTGCTCAGATGTAGACCCTGTTGCTGCTGCCTGGATTGAACTGGGATCTGTGGTTGTCTTACTCGGCTTGATCCACTGCCGATCCAATGCTACTGGTTGAGGCATTCTGCCCTGCTCCAGCTTGGAAGTGGATGAAATGAGAGCCCATTATATAGGCCCTTAGGTCCCCTAGAATTGGCTGACCAGCAGGCCCTGAAATCATTGACCTCCTTAATGCTGTGAAGGCTGACCTCCCTGCTGTTTCGAAGGCTGCCCAAAATGAGGCACAAGTCTTCTCCTTGATCCTGTCTTCCTTTGCTGCTATGAGGGCAGTCAATGGTAAAGACCCTTGAGCTCTTTGTTTCCTGCAGTCAGCCACTTCCCTTGCTGCACCAATAGCCTCCTGGAATGGCACTTTTGAAGCAGGTTGAATTGCTCACCAAAATCGCTCACTGAATGGATAGATTGCCCAAGCAAATGGGCCCTTTTTATAGGCTCAAAACCCAGCCACCCAGCCAGCCAACCAGCTAGAGTTTGAGAGGTAGAGGGAACATCAACTGGAGAACCCAAATCAACATCATCCTCAAGCTGAATGATGTCCAAAGGTGTATCATCATATGGAGGCAACTCCTCACTAATGGGCTGCATGCTATCATGCTCTGCAAACAAAACTTCCCTGTTTATGATTATTTTTCTTGTGGCTGGATCATAAAGCCTAAAGCCTTGGCTTTTAGTGCTATACCCCACAAATATGCATTTAATGCTTTAATCATCAAACTTGGATCGATTCTGACTGACCAATTCACACCAGCTTCAATAGCTATTTGCTGCCCTGTTTAGCCACCTTGCAACTTGCCACTGGCTCAGAAATGTTCAACCCTGTTCCAGGCCTTTTCTTGGCCTTTTTTTCTTAGCCAGTTCTCCATGCCTAGCAGTCGTAGATCTGCATCTGCTCTATTTCCTGTGTGCTGGACCTGCTCCAGCCTGCATGAACCTGTTACAGCTCTGGACAGTCGTCTGCAGCCACCTCCATGTTGGATTAGGGTTGGTCCCACCTGTGAGCCCCCAAATGAGGAGTGCATCGGGGGGGTGGACCATAGAGTAATAGCATTGGGTTTGGGCTTCCACATGGCTGCCATATGGGCAGCACAAGAGAGAGAGAGTACCTGGCAGTTGTGGCATCTCCAAGAGGGAAGAATTGATGCGGAATTGCCACGTGGCTGTCCACGGGTGGAGAGGGCCAGATTGTGCATGCATTCCAGCAGCAGTGACATCAGCCCTGGTACGGATGGCAGTACAACATGTACGGGATGATACATGCGGCTGTACAGATGGAAGCTACGGGCTGGAAGAGCCCTGAAGAGGTGTGAAGAAGCAGGGCATTGTTTGCACTTGCATGGAGCAAGGATTGGGCCAGCATATGGGCTTGGAGTAGGCTAGGGTAGGTGCTGCAGGGCATGGGCTAGTCAGAGATCTAGAGGTGCTACGCAGATAGTAGGGCTTTTGGTAAGACCGGAGGACCACAGTTTGGTGGGACTTCACATATCTTTGTATCGTGTCCAGTCTGTGGACAACGGAAATGTATATGTGTTGCTTCTATATTTGTCTTGGATGCACTTTCTATACGCTAGCCTGCACACACATCTATGATTGTGAAGTACACAAAGTTAATGAAGTTTGATTCCATAGTGAATCGCTTCCGCATGTAATTCCTGGGCTATTAGTCTTCCATTGCGGGATACCCTCTAGAGGGTTTTATATTTTCTAACATGGTATTAAAGCCCTGAAGGAAGTTCACAGGAAGTGGAGCTTGAAGGCAAGGACCTTGCTGAAGGACGACCTTGATTCATTACTTGGAGGAATTGACTTCGATGTCTAAAGGATTGTACCTAGGCGGGAGGCTCAAGTTCAGGTAGGTGTCTGAAGGATTGTGGAGGCTCAGGGTCAGGCAGGTGTACGACGCTCTAAACTTTATTGCTTTCAGTTCATTGTCATGGCCAAAAAATATCAGATCCTTAATTTTGGTGAGACATGCACTCTTGATGGGGCCAATTAGACATTATGGAAAATGAAGGTTCGGAGCCACTTAGTGCTGAGCGAGTCATGGGGGATTGTGATGGGGACAGAGCTATTGCCTCAAGCCAATGTGACTACCTGAGTCACATCGACCACACCAGTGGACCGTGTCTTAGTGAGAGCATGGTAGATCTAGGTTGTGGAAGCCTTGGCTATCATTGTGGGCACGGCGGCATATATGGTAGCTTCCTCGTATACAGACGTTGAACTCTTCTTTTGAGGCATGTATGAGCTCAACAACGAGGCGAGAATCTCGAACCTCGAAGTATGCCATGAGCATGGATGAAGGGGTATCGGTACAGGAATACATCACCAAGATGAAGGTGGTGCGGGATCAGCTGGCGGTAGTTGGTCAAAGGATGAACTCGACCAAGATGGCAAGGCTATTGTTGGGAATGCTCCCCCGGAGCTAGATTAGTTTTGTTACTACGCTGATTGCAAGGTAGAAGGTGGCACTGATGACTTTTGAGGAGTGGGTTCCATTGTTACTGCGACAAGAAGCTCGGGAAAAGAAGTATGAAGGAACATATAAGGATTATAAGTCCCTAGTACTTAGGATAGGAGCAAAGACAAGGACAAGGGTGAGCCTGGCAAAGGCAAGCCCAAGAAGGAAAAACCTGACGACAGAGAGGACTCTTCAGATAAAGACAACAAGAAGAAGAGAAATAAAGAGAAGTGCTTCTATTGTGATGAGCTAGGTCATTTTGTGAAGGATTGCAGAAAGAAAAAGGCTGATAAGAAGAAGAAGGGGGCTAGATCAGGGTCAGAGGAGTCAGCTCAGTTGGTGGTGGTAAAAGAGGAACTTTTCTTGGTGGCATCTCCCAGTGCTGCTGAGATAAGGTATAAGGACCCCGGTGTTACTGTTAGGTGTCCGACATTGAGGATTGGTTAGGAGAGGAGTCAAAGATCTTTGTGAATTTGATGGACAATGATGGGTGCATGGAGCCATCTGGGTGCCTGGTTGGTGTTGAGAGGGATTCTTCAACAAGACGTGAGGACTCAAAGTCAGGTTTTGACTTAGAAGGGGATAACATAGAACCATACATGGAGCTTCACGGTCCAGATAATCTGGATTTACGTTGGGATATGATGTCTCGGGTATGTTTTCGGGTTGTAGACCTAGCCAGATAGAGGATGGGTTCAAATAGACCCTAAGAGCTTGGTGCCTGGAGGATTTCAAGTTGTTCACCCATCATGAGGGGGACAGTTGGAGGATGCCGATACCTAGAGTGCTCGAGTTCGAAGGCGAGTTTGTACTGAAGGTGGTGTTGCCATCAGGTGATACCTTGGATGGACCTGTGTACCAGGCTGGTGTGTTGATGCAGAACTAGACCTGGCGGAGCAGGAGCCACTGGTTGAAAAGCCAGGAAAAGACTATGACAACACCAAAGTGTTCTAGAGGGCTACGACATGGGAGCTACTGGAGCATCTTTATTGACAGATTTGGATTAGGCCAATGTGGGTCGGTGAGAGGGGGTGTTGGATTAGAGTTGGTTACCTCCCCACTTGTAAGCCCCCAAATGAGGAGTGCATCGGGGGGGGGGGGGTGTGGACAATTGAATAATAGCATTGGGTTTGGGGCTGCCATATGGACAGCAAACAGGCTGCCATGTGGGCAGCACAAGAGAGAGAGTACCAGGCAGTTGTGGCATCTCCAAGAGGGCAGGACTGAGGTGAAATTGCCATGTGGCTGTCCACGGTTGGAGAGGGCCGAATTGTGCACAGATTGCTGGTAGGTACATGATGTTCGGGATGCTGCAGGCAGCTGTACGGATGGAAGCCAGGGGCTGGATGAGCTCTGAAGAGATGCGAAGGAGCATGGCATTGTTTGTGCCTGCATGGAGCAAGGATTGGGCCAGCATATGGGCTTGGAGCAGGCCAGGGTAGGTGCTGCAGGGCCTAGGTTAGTGGCAGCAAGCCACGTGGCTAGGCGGGGCCTGGAAAAGAGGGCTTGAACAGGTCGGTCTGCACAGATGAAGGGGCTGGCCCCGTCTGCTGATGTGTCAGTAAAAGTCGGCCAAAAGGGGGCTGATTGGTCGGGTATTTCAGAGGGGCTTGGAGCCCTGTATAACGAGGCCATTTGGGCCTCATATGGCATTACCTGGAGCAGCCATAGAAGAGCAGAAAGGAGCAGCAAGTCCAGCAGCAGTTGGGCCTATTCTAGGAGGTGAGCCAAGCTGAAGAGACTGCAGACTTAGCTCAGAAGGTGCTGCCCACCTAGGCTGACTACCCGGGCAGTAAGGTGGAGGGATCATTGGACACAGAGTCTACATAAGCTCAGAGGAGCATATAATTCTTGGTCTCACATATCAGTCTTCCGCTGCTGTGGGATACCCACTGGAGGGATTTTCGTTTTCTAACACTTCAGACATCCATACACCTGCACAGCCTGTACTAGCTCCAAATGCATCTCTTCTAGGACCCTTCCAGGCCCTTAGATTGCACCAGATGCTCTGTACTATCCCTGGTGGTCACGTGTCTATCCGTACTGAATCTCTCCTCCAGATGCTCCACATGATACTTTCTCTATTGCTGCCCACATGGCAGCCTGACTGCTGCCCATGTAGCAGACCGGATATCTGCTTTTACTTTGTGTACTTGCTGCCCACATGGCAGCCTTGCTTTTCCTGTCAGATCTATCCAACTGGCAAGCCCACATGGCATCTAACATGCCATGCCCTAGTACGGCTCCCCTATGCTCTCCTCGTTTGGGGGCTCGCAGACGGGAGGTGACCATTTCAACAATGATAACAAACGTAAAGGTTGCTATCTGATAATAATGTTAGAAAATGAAATCCCGTCAGAGGGTATCCCGCAGCAGAAGGCTGATAGATAGCCTAGGAATTACATGTGGAAGTGTTTCACTATGGAAGCAAGCTTCATCAACATGTGTGGACTTCACAATCATGTGTGCAACTAACAAATAGACTGTGCTCAAAGACAATATAGAAGCAACTCTTTTATATTTCTGTTTGTCCACAAACTGGACGAGATACAATACCCAAAGGTTCTCCTACTATATGCTTGGCACATCTAGATCTCTGAGCCCTCGTGCTCCACTTATGTAGACTCTCTGTCCAAAGGATGTCTTCCACCTTGCTGTCCGGAAACTCAGCCTCGGTGGGCAGCTCCTTGACCTAAGTCTGCAGCCCTTTGCTTCATAGCAGACAGGAAGAGGCAAGGCTTCCAAGCCTATGGGCAAGACAAAATCTGCGCATAGCAGCTGCAATTCCTCCCATGCATCTAAAAATACAGCAGATAAGTCAAAGAAGAAAAGATGCAACTATTGTCGCAAGCCTGGACATGACATTTAAGAATGCAGGAAGCGCATTGCTTCGGAGAAAAAGAAAGCAGGATTGACAGTTAATGCCTCACATGCTATTGAATCCCATGAGCCAGAAGATGCTTCACATGCACATGCTCTTTAGGATGATTGGGCATGGGCTGTCCATTTCTCATTTGATCCCTCCAAAGCTGACGCATTCTTTACTGCTAATGATGCTCAGTCCTGGTACTTTGATAGTGGTGCTTCCAAGCATGTCACATCTTGCAGACAGTTGTTTCATTCTTTAGCTGATGCACCTCGAGGGGGGACTGTCACATGTGCTAATAATGCTTCATATGCTGTAAAAGGAATTGGAGATGTGCAGCTCACATCCATTACAAGCCATCCTGTCACTTTGACTAATGTTCTTTTTGTGCCTGGAATTGAAGTCAACTTGATTTTAATTTCAGCAATTGCCACTTCAGGTTTCAGAGTTATTTTTGATGGCTACAGATGCCTCTTTTATGATCTTCGTGATGACAATGCCATAGTTCTCACTTGCACTTTGCAAAAGGGGCTTTATCACCTTGATCATCACTCAGCTGCACTTTCTATTGAAGCATTGGCTATTTCAGATTCATAGCTTGCTAAAACTCATCTTTGGCATGAGAGAATGGGCCATCTCAATTATAGAGCTCTTGCAAAGCTACATTCACAGCAGATGGCAAATGATGTACCTCAAACTCACACAGTTTCCAAACATGTGTGTGAGGGTTGTCTTTTGGGTAAGATGCATCGGTCTCCTTTTCACAAGAATTGTCCAAAACTCTCACAAAGGAAATTGCAGCTAGTGCACAGTGATGTCTGTGGCCCAATGAGGACAAATGCCATTGGAGGGTACAAATATTTCATGACTCTCATTGATGATTTCACAAGATATTGCTGGATATATCCTTTAAAAGCCAAATCTGAAGTTTTCATATGCTTTCAGAGATGGCTGAATATGGTTGAGAATGAATCAGGATGCAAGCTTGTCACCCTCAACACAGATAGGGGGGGGGAGTATATGTCAAAGGAGTTTGATGCATTTCTGTCTTCACGGGGCATTATTCACTCATGTACTACTCTTTACACTCCTCAGCAGAATCCTGTTTCTGAAAGGAAAAACAGGTCCACAATGGAGATGGCCAGATGCATGCTTAAGGCCAAGTCTTTGCCCAATAAATTTTGGCTTGATGCAGTGATGTGTGCCAACTATGTGCTGAATAGATCACCTACACGGGCATTGAAGACTGTTACACCTTATGAAGCATGGAAAGATAGGAAGCCTTCACTTTCACACATGAGAGTTTTTGGGTCTCTTGCATATGTTCATGTGCCATCTCAGCTGAGACATAGGATTGATGACAAGGCAATCAAATGCATATTTATTGGTTACAGCCAGGAGAACAGAGGGTATCGGTTATATCAACCAAATACTGGAAAGATTATTGTCAGTAGAGATGTAATCTTTGCTGAACATTCAGCTTCTCTTCTTGTGGACTGCAAAGCAAAGCCAGATGTTGACATGTTTGATGCCTTTGAATCTTGGTTACCTCTGCCATCATCAAAAGAGGATTTTGACCAGCAACATGAGCCTCCTACAGGCCCTCCACTAAGCAATAATCAGCCACAACCTCATGCTGATTTGCAGGTTTCTCTTCCGGCACAAAATGATCCCACTATTCATGATGCAGTCATTGAAGAAAGAGCTGTCAATAGACAGCAAAGGCAAGTTCCTAGATGGCTTCTTGATACATTGAGGGACAGCAAACAAGATCAGCCTTTTGCTGCCCGGACAAGATCAAGGAATAGACAGCATGGTCACTTTCTCGAGTTTGCACTCCTTGCTACAGCTTGCAATGGAGAGCCTGTGTGCCATAAAGATGCTTTTGATAGCAAAGAGTAGATGGATGCAATGAGAGCTGAGTTACAATCTATTGCCAAAAATGACACATAGGAATTAGTAGATCTCCCTCCCGGCAAGCATGCCATGGAACGCGGTGGGTCTACAAATTAAATAGGAAATCTAATGGCAGCATAGATCGATACAAAGCTGGTCTTGTTGCAAAAGGGTATGCCCAACAACAAGGCATTGACTTTGAGGAGACATTCACTCCCACATCCAAGATTACTACCATTAGATGTGTCATTGCCATTGCAGCCCATCATCATTGGCAAGTGCACCAGCTTGACATCAAAACTGCTTTTCTTCATGGGGATCTGCAGGAAGAAGTCTATGTCACACAACCTCCTAGCTGTGAGGTTGTTAATTCTGAAAATAAGGTATGCCGGCTTAGAAAAGCCCTTTATCGTTTGAAGCAGGCACCCAGGGCATGGTATGCCAAAATTCATGCACACTTACTATCCCTTGGTTTTCAGAATAGTCTCACAGAACTCACTCTTTATGTCCGTGGGAGTGGATCTGATTTTTTATTGCTGATTTTATATGTGGATGATATGCTCATGATGGGCCCAGATACTGAGCAAATTGCAGCTTTCAAGGCTGATTTGCAGTAGATTTTTGACATGTCAGGGCTCCATTATTATTTGGGCATTCAGTTTGCTCATGTTGAGAGGGGTATCATGACGTCTCAGTCCAAGTATATTGGACAGCTCCTTGATCGTTTTCAGTTTGAGGATTGCAAGCCAATCTCTACTTTAGTGGACCCTGGCTTCAAATTCTCAGCTCATGATGGGAGCCCACCATGCGATATCACTCTTTATCAGTAGGCTATTGGATGCCTTATTTATTTATGTCACACCAGACGTGACTTGCAGTATGCAGTATCTCAGATCAGCAGATTCATGCACATGCCCAGTTCACAGCATTGGCAGGTAGTGAAGAGAGTCTTCAGATATCTCAGAGGCACTCTGGATTTAGCTCTCTTCTATGGTGATCAGGGTTTACTTACCATGCATGCTTACACGGATAGTGATTGGGCAGGATGTTCCGATACCAGAGTGTCACATACTGGCAATTGTTTTTTGCTTGGCAATTCATGTATCTCTTGGCTCAGCAAGAAGCAACCAACAGTTGCCACGTCTAGCTGTGAGGCTGAGTACAGGGCAGCTTTCACCGCTATAGTAGAGTGTGTTTGGCTTCAACAGTCACTTACAGATCTTGGTATTCGCCAGACCTCCTGCACTATTGTCTACACTGACAGCCAGAGTGCTTTGGCCATTGTGCGTAACCCAGTGTTTCATGCACGTACCAAACATATTGAAGTTCAGTATCATTATGTTCAGGAGCGGTTGTCAGTAGGAGACATAGAGTTGTCCTATCTTCCCACAGAGGACAACATAGCAGATATGTTTACAAAGGCACTTCCTCATCCCAAGTTCGAAGTCTTTCGACATGCTTTACACTTGGTTCCCTTTGTTACATGATCTGACATCCCTTGTACATTCATAGGTGGCTATATCCTTTTGGATGAACATGTGCCACCATGACTAGAAAATACCAGCTATTCTGAGATGTTTCCAGAGTACTTCAGCCCATCCCATGGAGGGGTGGTTCTAGTGATGCCCTATAGGCCATGGTATGTGCCTTGTAGGCATAAATAAAGACACTTATAGTGTTAGTGTCTTTTAGGCCACATAGGACACTTAGTCCTATGTGACACCTAGGACACTTAGTCCTAGGTCTAGGTACTTGTACCTTGTACTCTGTTGTTTTTGGTTTATCTAAGTTTGACGTGACGGTTGTTCTTCTGTGACCCTTTGCTACCTGCACTCTCTCTCTCATTCGACCCTTCAGTACGTGTACCACTTAGGACCGTTTTTTTTTCAAAGAAAGGAACCTTCTATTAATGCTTGAAAGATTTCATTTAAGACAACAGCCCCGAAGGTGCTGAGTATGGAAAAAAACTAGAAATGGCTGAAAGAAAGAACCGGCCTGTACCAGAGAAACCCAACTCACTGCCTAGGGGATCTCTGGAACTGGGGCTAACAACCAAGTGGGGGGACTATACAACTAGGGAATTCCTCGCGGGGTGAAGATGTAGAAAACTCCTGCAGGCCAAGCCTAACGAGCACGCCTCTCGAGAGGCGCCATGGAGCCTGGAGTCCCACGCTCCCAGGTGGATCGTAGTGTGTATATGATGTCTTGCCAGATGGGGACGAGGGTAGCCGAGGGTGGAATGGGGTGCTCACCCATCTCGAGATTGCAATCAGCCACCCAAATGTTCCACGTCGTGATGCTCGCTACCACCTCTCAAACACTATCCTCCCTAGGAGGAGGAGCTGGGCTGTCAGGAGGGACTGCCTCATGGAGTGCTATCCTCTGTATGCTCTGACCTTGTATCCGGTAGGCTGGGGAGATCTCATCAATCTAAAACGCGTGTTCTCCCTCTGTCAACCAGACCACCATCCCCCAGGTGTAATCTCTCTGAAGACTCTGCATACGTGTCATGATCTTAAGGGATCCCATCCAAATCCTCGTTGTGCTACGACAGCTCCACATGCAATGCGGGATAGTCTCCAGGACACCATCAGAGCAACAATGGCACTGCCCCTCCACTAGCATCTGCTCCAACCATGGTCCGATGGGCAAGCCTCTGTGGGCGGCCAGCTAGAAGAAGTAGGATATCTTCCTCGGCCGCAAATTGGTCCAAAACCGCGTCCAAAACCTGGAGCAAACATCTCGAGGCACTCTCTGGGTCACCCAATGCCTCTCCCTTGAGGGGATCCACCTCGACGAGTCCATCTGAAGCCTCCTGCCAATCTGTGTGGTGTAGGAAAAGAAGGGCACCTCATCCACCTGCACGGCTAGGCCACCTCTGGAAGGCCATAACAACTCTTGCAGATCCCACTGGACCTCCCTCGGGGGTCTACACTAGGGGCATCCTGCTCTGAGATACTGGGAGGTCAATGTGCCACTCCTTCCCCAAATGTCCGACCACTCTGATCATCTGCCAGTGTATCCCATCAAGACTCCCATCCATCTCAAGGTCTCTCTCAGTGAGTGGCTGAAGTAGGCCTCCAGGTCCTACACGGAAGAAGCCGGGGTGTGTGCTGCCTCCCTGCATCAACATCCTCAAGGGGACACTAGTACGGGAAAGTTGCCCCAACCATTTGCTGTCTCTCCAGACGCAAAGTTCTTCCCACCAGGACTCTGGAATGGCTAATTCAATCTCGCTCATCCGTTGCCCTGCCCCTCACAGATGCGCTAGGGCATCAAGCCTTCGCCTCTGCCTCCATGGGTAATCTGCTCCAATGACTAAAAGACCCGGCCGGTCCGTTGTCCCACTGTGCCCAATCAATGTGAGTCCGCTGTCCGAGCATACGTCTCTCTTGATCTCTGATCTCTGGGTGCCACATAAGGGGTTGACGCTCAAACTCCTCTCTGCATTTGAGTGGAGCACGAATGAGACCCCCTGCCAGTCTCTGCCAGACCCTGTGAAGACTCCTCATCAAGGGGGAACCCTTCCCCGTAAGGGGGGCCTGTGAGAAGATCCATTTGTGTGAAGGCTTCCACTGTCCCCCCAGTGCTTGGGGGCCTTAGAAGCCCTCGCTATAAGAGGAGCTTCCAAGCCACTTAGCACAGTTAGGACACTTAGCCCTAGGGTTTTGCTATGTTGGCTCTCTTGAGCCTCCACTCTTAGGCTTTGCAGCAATTCATTAAAGCATCTCGTTTTTTGTCTTCTCTTCTCCATTTTTGAGCTTCCATTGCTTGTCATAGCCTACAATGGTATCAGAGCAGGTCGGGATTCCATTCCCTTAGCCGTTGACAGCTTTTCCAAGTTTTTTGGCAGCCTCTTGAGCCCTCATTCTTACTGGTCTGCTGGTTTTCTACACACCCGTGAGCACCTGTGCCCTCCTCAAGCATTTCCATCGCGAGAACTTCATTCCTGGCGCGGGAAATTGGCATTTCAGAGTGCTCTTTGCAGAAAACGGTGAAGTGGTGCAGATTTCGAGCCACTTTACTACATTTATTGCAGCAGCCGCCTCACACGTGTAGTTTTGTACAGCTGTACGGACTGTACGAACTAATTTCATCAGCATTTAATGCATTTCTGCCATTGTACGGCCTGTACGGACGATATTACAGTGCAATTAATGCCTGTCGGAGGCTGTATGGACCTGCTGTGAAGCATTTAATGCTTGTACGGAATAGTAAGGCCGGTTTTCTGCAGTCATTTCCACACGTGTGGTCCGTACAACAGTACGGACTGCTGTACGGGGCACCTTTGCTCCTGTACACGGACCTGTTTGAGGCTCATTTCAGTTCGTTCAAGGCTCTTTTTGGTGATTCGAAGCTCTTTGGTGCTGTCTCATGCTGCGTGCCGGTTGTTGGAGATTGCTAAATTGATCTGGAGGTCCCTTCTTGAGCCCATTCTTCATCCATTGGCTTCCCTTTTGGGAGCACTTTCTCTTGCTGTAAATCTCATTTCCAGCCCTCTCTTGGCATCCTCCCTAATTGACATTTGTTGTATTTTTCATCTCTCCCTCAAGGGTGAAACCCTCTGCTCAGATCAAGAGCTTTTCCCCTGCTATATTTTCGAGCTACACCATTGGGTAAGCCTTTGTTGCATGCTTCATTTGCATTTTGGAAAGGGTGTTGCCTTGGAAGGCCTCGGGTTTTCTTCTTTGGGGACATTTTGCAACAGGTACACCTTGGGATAGCAGAGTCTTTTTGCAGTGAAAAGCTTTGAAGCTTGAGCAGAATTTTGCCACTTGATTTTGAGAGGTTGCCTTCCTCTCATTTGCCTTGCCAGTTGTTGCATGACAGTTTCTGATGTATCTGATGCGTGGTTCTTTGATAGTGGTGCTAGCAAGCACATTCAACTCACTTGAGCATGCATCTAAAGGGGGGACAGTCACATGTGCCAATAATGTATCATACAGAGTGAAAGGCGTTGGGTAAGTTGCTCTTACTTCTGTTTTTGGTGGTCTTGTCACTCTAGTGAATGTGCTATTATGTTCTAGGCATTCAGAAGAATTTGCCATAGCTACTTGTGGCTATCAGGTTCTTTTTGATGGTGTTCGGTGTGCAGTGTATGATGCCACACATGGCTATCAGGTTCTTTTTGATGGTGTTTGGTGTGCAGTGTATGATGCCACACATGCCTTTACCATGGTCTTGATTGGGACATTGACTAGAGGATTGTATAGACTTGATGCCTATGAAAGATGCTTAGATGATGTTGGCCTTGCAGATGCAGATGCCTTTGCTATTGATTCTTGTACCATGGCAGTTACCCATTTGTGGCATGAGAGGTTTGGACACCTCAACTTTGGGGCTTTGGTGATATTACATAAGGATGGTATGGTTGTTGATCTTCCCAAAATGCATATGCCTTCAAAGAATGTTTGTGAACCTTGTTTGCTTGGTAAGATGCACTGTTGTGCATTTCCCAAGGATGGGAGAGTTGGTGCCTCACGTAAGCTTTATTTGGTTCATAGTGATGTTTGTGGACCCATGTGGGTTGCAGCTCTTGGAGGATTCTATTATTTTGTCACATTCATTTGGATTTTTGCATTGAAATCCAAATCTAAAGTTTCTACATGCTTCAGGTATTTTATTGCCTTGGTTGAGAATGAGAGTGGTTGCTCACCTTAATATAGACAGGGGGGTTGAAAATATGTCAAAGGAGTTTGCTGTTTTTTTGGCCTCATGTGGCATTCATCATTAGTGCACGGTGCTTTACACTCCTCAACATAATCCCGTGGCTGAGCGCAAGAATAGATCAGTGATGGAGATGGCTAGGTGTATGTTGGAAGGCAAGCACTTGCCTAACAAGTTGTGGTTGGATGCCGTTATGTGTGCTAATTACATTTTGAACAGATGTCCCGCAAAGGCATTGAAGACCAACACACCTTATGAGCCTTGGCCAGGTCATTAGCCCATGATTTCTCACATGCGGATTTTTGGATGCTTGACATATGACCATGTTCCTTCTTAGACATGCACCTAGTTGGATGATAAAGATGTCAAATGCATTTTTATTGTGTATAGCTCAGAGAGCAAGGGCTACAAGCTCTACCAGCCCCGCACGGGCAAGTGTTTTGTCAGTAGGGATGTTGTATTTGATGAATCCACCACTATGACTTTGCTGGACTGTCAAAAACAGGCTGTTTTTCATGCCCTAGATCTCTTTGATAGCTTGATGCCTTTGTTAACATCAGATGCTCATTATGATGCCACATCTGAGGTTGCTCCTCCTTCATCTGTTGGTCATTTGCAGCCACATGTGCAGCATGATATTCAGCCTCGTTTACAGCCTGATATGCCTAAGCTTGATCAGGACATGATGCACAGGGCTCTTGACCAAGAAAGAGCTGAAATACAGGAGTCCCAAAAGGTCCCCCGTTGGTTCATTGACACATTAAAAGACAGCAAACATGATACTCCTGTGCCAGCCCATACTAGAGCAGCTGTCTGGAAAGAGCATGCTAATTTGGTTGCTTGTGCCTTAGTTACTACAGCATGCAATGAAGAGCCATTATGCCATGTGACTTGTCTCTTGGCAAGAATGCCATTGGAATTAAGTGGGTTTATAAGATTAAACAGAAAGCTGATGGTTCAGTGGATCGTTACAAAGCCCCGTCTTATTGCTAAGGGCTATGCTCAGCAACAATGCATTGACTTTGAGCAGACTTTTGCCCCCAATTCCACGATCAGTACAATTCGCATTGTTATTGCCTTTGCTGCCCACTTTCATTGGGAGGTACATCAGCTTGATATCAAGACAGCTTTCCTTCATGGGCATTTGCAGGAAGAGGTCTATGTTTCCCAACCTCCTGGCTTGCAGGAAGAGGTCTATGTTTCCCAACCTCCTGGCTTCGAGGTTGAAGGTTCTAAAAGCAAGTTATGCCGCTTAAAGAAAGGCCTCTATGGATTGAAGCAGGCACCTCGGGCTTGGTATTCCAGGATACATGCTCATTTGCTCACACTTGGCTTTCAAAACAACCCTACAGACGCTACCCTTTACATCAAAAGAGTGGGACAGATTCGCTGATTTTAGTGCTCTATGTGGATGATATGCTTGTGACCGGGACACATGCTGAGCAAATCACAGCTTTACGCTTGACTTGCAGAAGATATTTGCTATGTCTGATCGTGGTCTTTTGCATTACTATTTGGGCATTCAATTTGCTATCAGTGAAGGGGGCATTTTGATGTCACAATCCAAGTATATTGGACAGCTTTTGCAGCGTTTTCAGTTTGAGGATTGCAAGCCAGTATCCACACCTTTAGAGCTTGGTTTTCACTTCTCTTCTGAGGATGGCAGCGGTGCATGTGATGTCACTCTCTATTAGCAGGCAGGTGGTGGTGTTATTATAGATATAATTCAGCAGTGACCAATGTAATATAATAAGCTAGTTAGGGGCACTTTTCCCTCTTTAAGAGTTTTTTCCCCCTAACCGCAGTTAGTTCACTAACTATGGTTAGTGACTACTAAGGTTTTGTCACTAGGACAAAACCTTATCTCTCATTCATTGAGTTGTACTCTTCACACTCTTCTATTGCAACTCAGCTTTCAGCTTCCAAGCTTTCAGCTCTCACTCTCTTGCTCTCTCTCACTCTCCATTCTCTCACATTTGGTATCAGAGCATTAGATCCAGCTCCCTACGACTTCCCCGTTGAGCTCTAGCACCCAGCCCTGCTTCTTCTGTCGCTCCTGCTCCTGCATCAACAACCCGTCCGTATCCAAGCACATCACTTCTACGAAGTGTCTTTTTACTTCCTTGCATCCACCTCCCGTTGGTAAGAAAGTCACTTGTACCAACAACTCATCATATTCAGTACGTGGCACAGGAGATGTTGAGCTCACTGCCATTGATGGCTCAATTTTCAGACTTTCAAATGTCTTATATGTGCCTGGTATAACAAAAAATCTTCTTTCAGTGTCCACTCTTAACAGAGCTGGATTTCAGGTAATCTTTGAGGATGACAAATGTGCTGTCCGAGATAGGGAAGATGACTATGCCTTAAGGTTATCTGGTACTCTGCTGTGTGGGCTTTTTCAACTTGATCTTTTTGAGAAAAGAGCAGCCCATGCTCTTGTAGTATCTACCCCTACAACTGCCATGCAAAATGCAGAATTATGGCATGCCCAATATGGCCACATGCATTACAACAGCTTGATGACACTTCAGAAGTATTCCATGGTTGATGCATTCCCCCCTCTTGAGATACCTCCTCCACATGCCTGTGAAGGATGCATTTTAGGCAAGATGCATAGATTCCCCTTCAAGAAGGATGGTTCAGTTAAAGCTGTCTGCAAATTACAGCTTATACATAGTGATGTCTGTGGTCCCATGAGGACTCCATCGTTGGGTGGTCATCTCTACTTCGTTACATTTATTGATGATTACTCCAATTTCACTTGGGTTTTTGGGCTGAAACACAAATCAGAAGTGTTCACGGTGTTTAAACACTTTTCAGCCATGGTTGAAAATGAAACCGGACTCAAGATACAGACATTGTGCACAGATAGAGGTGGGGAATACTTGTCTCCAGAATTTGATGCTTTTCTGAAAGGCAAGGGTATTGTACATCAGCTCACAGTCAGGCTGACCCCTCAGCAAAATGGCAAAGCTGAGAGGAAAAATAGAACCCTCATGGAGATGAACAGATGTATGCTGAAAAGCAAACACATGCCTCACAAATTCTGGCTTGAGGGCTTGATGTGTGCCAATTACATTTTGAATCGGGCTCCCACTAAGGCTTTAAAAACAAAAACTCCTTATGAGGTCTAGAATGATAGGAAGCCTTTAGTGGATCACTTCCGAGTCTTTGGATGCCTTGCTTATGCTCATGTGCCAGTTGATTTTAGGCACAAATTGTCTGATAAAGCCATTAAGTGCATATTTGTTGGGTACAGTGCAGAAAGCAAGGGGTACCGTCTCTACAATCCTGCTACACGCAAGATCATAGTCAGTAGAGATGTGATATTTTCTGAAAATTCAGCTCACACTCAGGCTGAATTTCAAATGCCTTCTTCTTCAGAGGATGTCTTTGAGGGGTTGCTACCCATTGCCTTGGGTTCCCCTGCTGATTTTTCTGATGCAAATCAGAATTTACAGCCACCTCCAGATGCTTTAGTTCCGCCACAGGATGTCTTGCCCCCTCCACAGGCAGTGGAATAGGTGGTGCAGCAAGAAATTGCAGACATACATGCAGCAAAAACAGTCCCAAACTGGCTGTTACAGACTCTCAGGGAGAGTAAAATTGATGCTCCGTTATCTGGCAGGACTCGCAGTGCAGCAAGGCACATGGAAGGTGCTAATTCAGTGGAATCAGCATATGCAGGTACTCTTCTTGATGAGGAGGATCCTGCCACATTCGAAGAGGCAAAGGACAATGTGCATTGGATGAATGCCATGCACGATGAGTTGCAGTCCATTGCAAAAAATCAGACTTGGGATGTTGTAGACTTGCCACAGGGTAAACATGCCATTGGCACACGATGGGTTTTCAAGGTCAAAGGGCATAGATTATGAGGAGACATTCGCTCCTACATCCCGGATGACCACCATCCGATCAGTTATTGCAATGGCTGCACATTTTGAGTGGAATGTTCATCAGTTGGACATAAAAACAGCCTTCTTAAATGGGGACTTGTTGGAAGAGGTGTATGTCAAACAACCTCCGGGCTTTGAAATAACAGCAAATGCACTTCAAGTATGCAAGCTCAACAAAGCTTTATATGGGCTGAAACAGGCCCCTCATGCATGGTATGCCAAGATCCATGCCTTTTTGACCAGCAAGGGGCTGCACAATAGTCCTAGTGAGAGCACCCTCTACATCAAGATGGATGGGGGGGAAATTTTAGTCATCCTTCTTTATGTTGATGACTTACTGCTCACATGGTCCAATGAAGACAAAATTGCAGATTTCAAAGCTGATTTGGAGACCAACTTTGACATATCAGATTTGGGGTTGCTTTACTTTTATTTGGGGATCCAGTTTTCTCATGAGAGACGTGGCACTGTTATGTCTCAGTCCAAGTATGTTCAGAAACTCTTGGACAGATTTAACATGCATGAGTGTAAGCCCATAGCCACTCCCATGGAGCCGGGGCTGAAACTCACAATGCATGATGTAGGAGAATTAGTTGATGCCACACTTTATAGTCAGGTTGTTGGATGCCTCATATATCTCGACAACACTAGACCTGATATTCAGTTTGCAGTATCTCAGGTGAGCAGGTACATGCACAGCCCAAAAACTATGCATTGGCAGGCAGTTAAGCGCATCTTCCGTTATTTGCAGGGCACGAAGTCTTTTGGCTTGCTATTTCCCGGGGGGGTGACTTGCAGATGCATGCCTACAGTGATTCAGATTGGGCCGGTGATTATGACACTAGGCAGTCCACTAGTGGCAATTGTTTCTTTTTGGGTAAATCTTGCATTTCCTGGCTGAGCAAGAAACAATCTACAGTGGCTACCTCATCATGTGAAGCTGAGTACAGGGCAGCTTTCACAGCAACAATTGAATGTGTCTGGCTGCGACGTCTATTTGCTGATCTTCATCTGTCTTTGGAGGGTCCTTCTCCAATTCTCACTGATAGTCAGAGTGCCATTGCAGTGGCAAAGAATCCAGTGTTTCATGCTCGCACGAAGCACATTGAGGTTCACTATCACTACGTCAGAGAGAAGTTGCATGCAGGAGAGATCAGTATGATCTTTGTGTCCACACATGACAACGTTGCATATATTTTCACCAAAGCACTACCACGTGAAAAGTTTGAGGCATTTCGCAGTGCCCTGAACTTATATCCGTTTGGTGATTGATCAGCCTTGTACATGACATTGGCACTGCAGGGGGATGTTAGAATTAATTCAGCAGTGACCAATGTAATATAATAAGCTAGTTAGGGGCACTTTTTCCTCTTTAAGAGGTTTTTCCCCCTAATCGCAGTTAGTTCACTAACTATGGTTAGTGACTACTAAGGTTTTGTCACTAGGACAAAACCTTATCTCTCATTCATTGAGTTGTACTCTTCACACTCTTCTATTGCAACTCAGCTTTCAGCCTCCAAGCTTTCAGCTCTCACTCTCTTGCTCTCTCTCACTCTCCATTCTCTCACAGGTTGTTTGATTTACTATGCCATACGAGACCGGATCTTCAGTATGATTTCTCATAGTTGAGCAGATATATGCACCGTAGCAGATATATGCACAGTCCCTCTACGCACTATTGGCATGCTGTAAAGTGTGTCTTCTGGTATCTCAAAGGCACTCAGCATTTGGGCCTCCTTTATCAGGCTGAGTCTTCACTTGTTATGCATGGATTCACTAATAGTGCTGATAGTGATTGGGCTGGCTGTTCGGACATCCGTGTGTCGCATAGTGGCAATTGTTTCATGCTTGGTACTTCATGCATTTCTTGGTTCAGCAAGAAGCAAAGTACAATTGCTACTTCTAGCTGTGAAGTTGAGTACAGAGCAGTTTTTACAGCTACAGTGGAGTATGTTTGGCTCCGGAAGTTACTTGCAGATCTTTATGCATGTCAGGCTGCTCCTACCGTCATCTGCATTGATAGTCAAAGTGCTTTGCCTGTTGCACGGAATCCCATTTTCCATGCTCGCAGAAAGCATATTGAGGTTCACTGTCACTATGTCAGAGAGAGATTATCAGCAGCAGGTCATATTCAGTTGTCTTATGCTCCCACTGAAGACAACTTCGCAGATCTTTTTACGAAGGCTCTACCTCGACCTAAGTTTGAAGCTTTTTGGCAAGCTTTAAACCTTAGTACCTTTTGTGACTTGATTTGTTGTACTCTGTACAGTCATAGGTTGCTATATCCTTACAAGATGAACATGTGCAACCATGACATTAGATATTTAGGTATCCTGAGCCATGGCCAGGATACTTCAGCCCATACCAAGGGGGGGGGGGGGGTTGTAGGCAATTCTATGGGCTATCCATAGGTGCCACTCATTCCTTGGTATGTGTCTTGTAGGCCTAGTTACATTCAGTTAGGTTAGTTGGTATAGTTAGTACATGTACCACTTAGGACAGTTAGGACACTTGGTCTAGTTAGGGCACTTAGCCTGAGGGTTTGGTTATGTTGGCTCTCTCTTGAGCCTCCCCTCTTAGTCTTTGCAGTGTCTTCTTTCCTCCATTTTTGAGCTTCCATTGCTTGCCATAGCCTACATAGAGGTGTGGCAGGGACACAAAATCAGTATTCAAAGGATCCTCCTTTTGTACTTCTCTGTGTTTGGAAAGTATTGGCACGTGAGGAAATTCCAACATATGCTTGCAACAGTAGCCCACAAGTATGCTATTTGCTTTATTGGCAAGGCTTCAAATGCCCTTACCCAACCGGGACATAGATCTCACATTGCCATTTTTTAAAAATGGTAGTTGGGGAGGTGTAAAATTTGCATGCAGCTAATTACAATATCTGCAAACCCCCTAAAGCCTTCTTAATTGATGTAGTTCTTCTTATCTTGTCATATCTTTTGGTGAAGCTGGTGATTAATTGGAATTTCATAGTTGAAAATACAATAACTCAAATTTCTTGACTGCAAGCACTTAATCTAAAGACATTTCTTTAAACTTCATGCACAGATCAATGAGTCCTTTTAATCCCTGTTCGACTCTTTTAATTTCTTCCTTAAAGTTCTTACGGTTCCCCTAGGAGTTCTTTGGTAAGCATTTTCCTGCTGCAGTAATTAGGCTATACACATATGTTTTGTCCTTTAAAGATGAGTAGTTTGCCTCTAAACCCTGGCTTTTGTGACATGTCTGAGATTATTGAAAAGGTGCCTAGGGTTGTTCCCTTCTCCAAACCTCTAAAAGCTGTGAGTCTTGTATACGCATGGTCCCTTTAAAGATATCATTTATTCTTTCATTTCTTTTCCTTTCTACGTGGGGATCTATTGTGCAGGCTAAGATACTAAAATTGGTTAAAGACATCTCGCATTTGTTGAACGAAATTTTGTCTTAAACGGACCAGATCTTTGATAAGAGGGATAGATCGTTTGGTCTTTCACCTACTGTATAGCTTTTCGCTGCCATAAATATGGTCACTTCATTGCAAAGTAAATAAGGTCTCTTCATTGCAAAGTGCAAGAAGAGAATTGGCAATGAGAAGAAGAAAGAGGTCCCTGCATCTTAATAATTTCTTCTATTCGTATCTTTGTATGATAAATTTCATGATGGAATTGTATCTGCTTATTATTTCATGGAAGTTTTACTAACGCATCTGTTTCTTTTTTCTGTTTAAGTTATATACCAGCTGCATCGGAATGTCCACTTCAATTGAAGCACGTAGATAGCAGTCTGTCTAGAACAAATGGATTTACATCACCGGCATGTTCCTACCCCTCTGTTGAATTTCCACTCATAGTGGATCATATCTGTATTTTGTAACTCACCATATGATTAGAGATCATTTCCAAATGTTTGACAGTGAACGAATGTAATTTTACAATCAAGCAGTTAGTCTAAATGAGGCGTATTGGTAGGGTTGGGGTGGTGTTTCCATTTTCAATCCTTCAAGGTGCATTGGAGATCCAAAAGAACCAGTTCAGCATTTGTCACTCGAGGTAATGTTACATGTTTCTAGGTGCTTTATAGTCACCTTCAGTCTTAAGTATGTTGCAAGAAGACACTAATTTAAAATCATGAAGGCAGGATCTGGAGCCAGTGATGCAAGTACTAGTTGCACAACTACGCGTATTATTTGGTTTGCCACCCGTAGCTTCTGTGGATGCTGAACATGCAATCTTCTGTGTTCCTGCCATCAATACTGGATTTTCTGAATGGTAGTTTCTCTGCTATGCCCTGCCTTGATGATGAGGCGAGTTCTACTATTACGTAAAACTTCTCTCTAGAAGACTGAAATTTTGAACATCTAGTATTTAAGGTCTGTAGAGATTCTAAGCATGCTTTCTTTGGAGAACTATTGTTTACATAGCTAGATTATAGTGATGGATCTTTAAAGCTCTAATTCTTCGTGAAGCTAGGTATGGAGACACCTTTGCTATGAAAGCTTTGTTGGAAAGGCAGTCGTCTTTGATTGTAGGTGAAATGAGCAATACTGTTTCTGGCTGAAAGATTTTGTGGATGTGCTTTACATAACACATTGATCTGCCGTGTTTGCACATGAGAGTGGCTTGGATACTGCCCATTCACCTTATTTGTCTGATGTGTGAATAGCTAGTCGCAAAGAGATACAGAAAACTGTCTAGCATATCCAATTGCTAATGCTTCTCAATACTTGATAGTGAGTCACCAAGAAGTGATGCTTGCATTAACGTTGTTCGGCATATTTCACATTCCTTACTTGACGTGTTGCTGTAGTATATTCTTGCTCTCTTTCTACTCCGTTGCCTCTTCCCTTTAGACTCTTCTTGATCAGTACCAAGACAAAGACCAATGCCCAGTCCTTCCACCTCATCCTCTAAGCTAGATGCTAAATGAGAGTGGAATGGATCCAATCCCAAAGAACATATGGTGAAATCATATCAGGAAGCAAAGCAAGCTACTTCCTTGGTGGGATCATGTTCGGCATACTCCACATTCCTTACTTGACGTGTTGCTGTAGTATATTCTTGCTCTCTTTCTACTCTGTTGCCTCTTCCCTTTAGACTCTTCTTGATCAGTACCAAGACAATGACCAATGCCCAGTCCTTCCACCTCATCCTCTAAGCTAGATGCTAAATGAGAGTGGAATGGATCCATCCCAAAGAACATATGGTGAAATCATATCAGGAAGCAAAGCAAGTTACTTTCTTGATGGGATCATGTTCGGCATACTTCACATTCCTTACTTGACGTGTTGCTGTAGTATATTCTTGCTCTCTTTCTACTCCGTTGCCTCTTCCCTTTAGACTCTCCTTGATCAGTACCAAGACAAAGACCAATGCCCAGTCCTTCCACCTCATCCTCTAAGCTAGATGCTAAATGAGAGTGGAATGGATCCAATCCCAAAGAACATATATCAGGAAGCAAAGCAAGTTACTTTCTTGGTGGGATCATATCAGGTTTTTGTCAAATGTAGCAAATGGTCAGCACCATATCAGCTTGTTCTTTAGCATGTATTGAGAAAGAACCAATTTTATGGAGCAAAACCATGAATAGCTAACATGGATGATCGAAAAATTTCAGCATAACTGATAGGATATAGTGTTATAGTTTCGTTGTCACGAGGTAGGCTTGTGGTAATTTTGATGGAATCTGGCCGGTACTTCGTCTTCTGTTAGTTTTCTTCAATTGTAGTGGGGTACGTAGTTGCAATGCTAGCAAAGTTGTATTAAGATCAGGTTTTCCTTCAACAACACACATCAGGGTTTCTTTGAGTATCGAAGGCATTGGCATTCACCAAAATTTTCATGAATTGCTTTCCTTGCAGTATATCATCTCCTCCAACCCATGTTGAGGAGTGTTCAATATTATGCTAGAGCATTACAATGTCTTGCCACAACACGGTGACAGGATAGCTTTTTTGGACCACTGGTCCTTGTTCAATAAGGAATCAGCTTGCGGTCGCTGGATATGAGCGGTCAGTTGGTTTCAAAACCACATGAGATCTTAGAGACGACCACCACCTTCTATTGGAAATTGTTTTCGTAAGAGGAGTCGTCCTCCTTAGTCGGGGCCCATATTCCAGAAGTAGTCTCCTTGAGCATGAGTAGACAAGTGGAGGCCTTTTTCACTCATGAGGAGTTTTTGGAGGTGCTCAGTATCTCCTTCCATAGAAGTAACCTATGGAGAATAGATGCTTTTGGGAGCTCATTCACACCCCCCACGTTTGGCTTTTTAGGAGATTTTTGACTGTAGCTCACGCCCCTAGTCATTGAGTCGAGGGTGGATTTGTTTGATCCCGAAGTGGGGGGGATAGGATTGACATTTGGCAGGGGAGACCGATTACTCTATTAGACACCGCTTACAAGATCTCAGCAAAGATCTTGAGCTTGTGGTTTTTGCCACCCCACCTCACTGACATCATCCACGACATGCAGACAGGGCTTGTCCAGGAACGTAGTATCGTGGACATCATCTTCAGCTTTTGGGAGGCAGTGGGTGGGCTTGATGTTGGGGTAAAGGCACATTGCCACCCCTTTATTAAAAATATGACACCTATGACTGTCTTAAGACAGTCATAGGGGGAAAAAAGACCTAATCCTAATAAAACCTATGAGTTTGTGGTGTGGCTCATCACTTCACACCCGCATGTTTGGAGTCTTCTCTCTCTCTCACTCTCTCCCCGTGGTTCTTCTCTTCCTAACCTTCCCCTTCAACTGGTATCAGAGCTATCTATCCTTCCCCCTCTACCCTGGCCTACCCACCCCCTCTATCTATCCTCAGCTCCTATCCTCAGCTCAGCGCAGGCAGCATGCAGGCAGCGCGTGGGCGCAGCTGGGCATCGAATCGCGTACGGACGTACGGCCGTCCGTACATCCGTACGGACACTGTACGGTCGACCGTACCGTACGGATCGCCGTACGGACTGCGACAGGGAGGTACATTTTTCGATTGGGAGCAGCGCAAGGAACTTCTGCGTTAAGGATCTGCGTCAAGGAAGGTTTCTTTTTTCGAAATTTTTTTTTCGTACCCTGCACAAGTACATGAGCTGAAGTACAGCTGGTACAGCTGGAATACGAGTTGTGTGCAGCACGAGTGCAACTGAACGTGCATCTAGGCACGCAAGCCTAGGAAGCATTCGAGGAGGAAGAAGAAGAAAATCTCCAATTTCGAGAAAAGTACAGCAGGTACAGCGAGGAGATTTGGAATTTTTCCGAGGTGCATTGCATTGCGTGAAGTACAGCAAGTACTTTTCTTTTATTTCCCTCCTGTTTGGAGGAGGACTTGTGCACAGATATCGGGATTTATGCATCTGACAGAGGATATATGCTTTTACTGGGTTTGAATCTCAGTTTACGGGTGAGCAGATCATAGGGCTTTTGCCCGGCAGTTGATGCCTTGTATGCCTTGAGGTAGTGTAGTGCCAGAGTGCACACATTCGTCTCGATTTCCGCAGTGTGGAGGTGACATTTTCTTGCAGGTCACATTTCTTGTGCAACACTCAGAGAACCTCAGTTGAGCCACGCTTGGCCAGGGCGCATCGAGTTTACTCGGTCCCTAACTGTCCATCGTTGACAGTGCTCAAAAGGTTCATCATTGAGTGTTTGTACGTTGGGATCTGTGTATGTCACTTCTACACAGGGTGTCAAATCAAGGGGCTTTTGCCCAGATTTTGCTTGAGAGCACTTGGGTTACTGTCAGAGACCTTCAGATGCCTTCTATCCCCTTGGCAGAAGGGTGATTGCTTGGGATTTGTCCCATTTTCTGTTGCAGGTTTGTGACAGGCTGAAGTGTCTGGAGCCTCTTTTACAGTGAACAACACAGTGTATGACAAGTAGTTTATGCATATAAAAGCAGTGCAATACCTCATCTGAGGTGGGAGAAGTGATCAGGACAGCAGTGCTTTATGCTTCATCAGATGATGATGCACTGTTAAAGCACCTGTGGAACAGCTGCAGCATTCTGAAATTACTGTTTTATGCCTATTTGAGCACGGTACAGTGTGTCAGAAGGTACAGTAACTGGAGGGAAATTTACTGTTTTGCTGGAGATTCTTTTGACAGTAAAAAACAGCACTATTGTGAGTGCTTCTGGCTCTTGATAGAGCAGGTTTTTTCTGAGAAATCAGAATTCTATTCAGTCTTTTTTTGACTTACAGGGAGTCAGGTACTTTCCTTATCTGATATGGCATCAGGGGGAAGTGAATCATCAATTCTGAACATAAAGAAGTTGGAAGGGGCACAGAATTATGCATTATGGGCAGAACAGTGTTTGAATGTACTTCTGCTTAAGAAGATTTCTAAGCCCATAAGGGTGAAGGGTGTCAAACCATCTGGGATGTCAGATGATGAGTGGGAGGAGCTAGATCTGTCCGCGAGGGCTGCTATCATGCTTACTCTCAGTGATTCTCTTGTGTACAATGTTTAGGCTGAAAAGACCTCTTATGGTGTATGGCAGAGGCTAGCAGAGTTGTATGCCCAAAAGAGTTCAGCCAGTAAGGTGTATTGGTTGAAGAAGCTGGTTGATCTTCGCATGAAGGAAGGTACAGCTATGACCTCACACTTGAGTGAGTTCAATGCCATCTTTACACAGCTGATTGCACAGGGGTTGAACCTTGATGAGGAGTTCAAGGCTACTTTCTTGTTGTGTACCCTTCCTGAGAGTTGGGACACTTTCAAGACCACCTTGTCTAATTCGAATGTCACTCTTATATATGCTGATGTAGAGAGCTCTCTCCTCATGGAGGAGATGAGTAGGAAAAATAATGCGGGCAGCAAGTCTTCAAATGCTTTGCAGGTACAGGAAAGAGGCAGGACTCAGCAGAAGGGGAGATCTGCTAGTAAGACCAAATCCCGAAGTCAGTCCCGTGGTAAAAAGGATATTGAATGCTTTTATTGTGGCAAGAAGGGACATGTGAAGTCTAAGTGCTTCAAGTTTATACGGGATCAGAAAGCCAAGAAGGCTGAAGCAAAGGATGCAGGCAGTGGAAGCAAAGGCAAAGGCAAGGCCAAGGTAGATGACTTGGATGCAGTGAATGTTGCAGCAGAGGATAGTGACAGTGACAGACATGAGGTATTATGTTCTTCTGCTGTAATTGCACACACATTGGTTATTGATGGCCATGACATGCACACCTGGCTCTTGGATTCAGGTGCTTCTTTTCATGTTACTCCTCATAAGGAGTGGTTTACTTCTTACACAGGTACTCATGGAGTTGTTCACCTTGGGAACAACTATGCATGTCAGATTGCAGGGATTGGCAGTATACAGATAGTATTCCCTGATGGACGGTCATTTATGCTTGATGGTGTTCGCCATGTGCCGCAAATCAAGAAAAATTTGATTAGCACTGGCTTGTTGGATGATAGTGGTTACCACACCACATTTGGGGATTCCAAATGGGTGATTACTGATGGCCAGGTTGTAGTGGCTGAGGGTTATAAGAGTGATACCTTGTACCCTCTTTATGTTTCCAGTGTGGGTAATCATGTTGTTGCCATAACCGAGCTGCCAAAGGTTTCATTGTGGCATAGCCGGTTGGGACACATGTCTGTTAAAGGAATGCAATAACTGTCACGTTTGGGTTATCTGCCGTCTCTTTCTTTTTCAGATTTGCCTACTTGTGATCATTGCATATTTGGCAAGCATTCTGTGACTCCTCATAAGAGGAGAACTCCCCAGAATAGAGCACCGCTTGATCTAGTGCACACTGATTTGTGTGAGATGCCACAGTTATCACTAGGGGGTGCAAAGTATTTTATTACTTTTATTGATGATGCCACACGCAAAGTGTGGGTCTATTTCTTGAAGCATAAAAGCGATGCCTTAGATGCTTTCAAGAAGTTTGTCGCTCAGGTTGAGAATCGGACAGGTCGCAGGCTGAAATGCCTCAGATCCGATAATGGGGGTGAGTATGTGTCACATGCTTTTGTGCAGTTTTGCGAAGCTAAGGGCATCAAACAGGAACTCACAGCCCCTCATAATGCATCTCAAAATGGTGTAAGTGAGCGGATGAATCGAACTATTCAGGAGAAGGTTCGATGTATGTTGTCTTATGCTGCATTGCCCCATGGCTTTTGGGCAGAAGCCGTGCAAACAGCAGTTCACATTATTAACAGGTCGCCAAACAAGGCTTTGGAGTTGAAAGTGCCAGAGGAGGTGTGGTCTGGCAAGCCACCCTCATATAAGCACTTACGTGTGTTTGTATGGACTCAAGCAGGCACCAAGAGAATGGTACAAGAAGTTTGATGCCTTCATGCAGTCCCAAGGGTATCATAGGTGTGAGACCGATCATTGCTTGTACACCAAACGGGCAAAGGATGGCAGTTTGATGCTACTCATTCTATATGTGGATGACATGCTAATTGCCAGCAAATCTCAGCAGGAGATTAGTGCTTTGAAGAAACAACTGCATAAGTCTTTTGATATGAAAGACTTGGGTGATGCAAACCATATTCTTGGCATGCGGATTACTCGTGACAGGTCCAAGGGACTTTTGTTTCTGTCACAAAAGGAGTACATTGACAAGGTACTGCAGAGGTTTAAAATGGAGGGGGGGAAGTCTATTAGTACCCCGTTGCCTCCACATTTAAAACTCAGCAGTAAGGACAGCCCCAGATCAGATGATGATAAGGCTGAAATGGCCAAGGTTCCGTATGCATCTGCAGTTGGTTCCTTGATGTATGCCATGGTTGCCACTCGTCCGGATATTGCTTTTGCGGTGGGAGTCATCAGCAGGTATATGGCAAATCCAGGCAAGCGGCACTGGGAAGCAGTGAAAGGTGTCTTGAGGTATCTCAAGGGTACCAAAGACTTGTGCATATGCTATGGTAGGCAGGATGCATTGGTGCATGGTTTTACAGATTCAGACTATGCAGGGAATGCAGATAACCGGAAGTCTACTACCGGTTATATTTTCACATTTGCAGGAGGTGCTATATCATGGGTGTCTCGGTTGCAGAAATGCGTTGCACTGTCAACTACTGAAGCTGAATATGTTGCAGCCACTGAGGCTTGCAAGGAAGCGATATGGCTTACTCGGCTGGTGGGAGATTTGGGCATTACAGGAGATATGCCAGTTTTGCATTGTGATAGTCAGAGTGCTATCATGTTAGCAAAGAATCCAGTCTTTCATCAAAAGACCAAGCACATAGATGCGAAATATCATTTCATCAGGGAGGTACTGGAAGACAAGCGACTTGAGCTTGTGAAAGTGCATACTGATGATAATCCTGCAGATTTGCTCACTAAGAGCTTGCCTACAGAGCGGTTTGCACATTGCCGCCACATCATGGGATTAGGATGAGACCACTCTTATTTTATGGTCTTGTATATAGTAACTGTATATTGCTGTAATTTTTATTCTTTTCTCCCCTTAGGCATATTGGCCTTTAGGTGGGAGGTTGTTGGGGTAAAGGCACATTGCCACCCCTTTATTAAAAATATGACACCTATGACTGTCATAGGGGGAAAAAAAACCTAATCCTAATAAAACCTATGAGTTTGTGGTGTGGCTCATCACTTCACACCCGCATGTTTGGAGTCTTCTCTCTCTCTCACTCTCTCCCCGTGGTTCTTCTCTTCCCAACCTTCCCCTTCACTTGAGGGGTCTCAGCCCGTCACAGTCCTCCTCTTGATTTCGAGAAGACTTATGACAGGGTGGAAGGCACCAGATAGAGGTTGGGTTTTCAGACAGTTGGATTCGAGGGTCTTGGCCCTGTATGCAAGTAGTGCTAGTCAGATGCTTATCGAGGTCACATGAGGGAGGCCTTAGCACTTTCCTGCTCAGTACGGTAGGGTTGTTTCTTGCTCCTTTCATCTTTCTCTTTGTGGCAGAGGCAATGGGCTGTTTTTAGCGATATGAGGCAGTGGGCTTCACTGAGTTGTGGCTCTTGATCCTTCAGAAGAAGAGCTACTAGACATAGTGTTTGCAGATGACATGGCACTCTGTGTGGAGGGCATGTTAGAGAGCCTAGAAAAAGTTTGGGGAGCGCTACAGAGTTAGTGCTTGACCTCCGGAGCTAGGATCCTGTGGACTAAATCGGTTGGCTTTCTCACGATTGAGGAGATTCAGGAGATCCTAGATTGGGTGATCATATTAGGCTTACGGTAGATTCTGCAAGGGCAAAGAGCAAGATACTCATGCTACCAGGTGGGCACTAACATCTCAGTAGAGCATCATTTTGCCGTAATGCTTGAGAGTGTGCAGCACAATCTTTTGTATTGAAGCTTGGCCAAGCTCTCTCTTGAAGGTAGAGCCCTCATGGCCAACCAGGTCCTCCTAGCTACGGCTCTTGCTGGTCACAGCTCAAGTGCCTAGTGCACATTTTCTTGTGGGTGGGATCAAATGGCATGGGGAACACTAGAGCCAAGGTTGCTTGGCAAACATTGGTTCGGCCCCAGGCAGAGAGAGGGCTTCACGTTATCGACGTGGAGATGTAGAGCAAGCTCTTTTGGGCAAGTTGGTGGTGCAAGAGGTCTTACTCTAGGCTAGAACCCTAGAAGCTCTTGCTTTAGGAGGGCTATTGAGGAACACACCCTGCAATGGAGGCCAGTGGTAGAGTGCGGATGGATCTTTTTAGAGGCTTTCCTCGCAGGGTAGGCTGCCCATTGATCACAGAGTTTGGCAACGTTTGTTTGGAGGCCTCATTCGGGCCAGCCTGCATTGCCGTCAGGAGTTTTAGCTGCATCTCCTCCTATGGCATATGGAGATTTGTGATCACGAGGATCTCATGCTGGGGTAGAGGATGCACATTGGATATGCACAATGGGATAGTGGTCCAACCAGTTCTTTCGGGGCATGGAGCTTCCTCCCCACCAAGGCAAAAGGTGAGTGCGAGCCCTTACTAACTTGAAGAAGGGAGTAAGCATTGGGATGATGGAGATCGACTCTGTGATCCTAGAGTCATGGTGGGAGGGTTTGCACAGAGCCACGGACCCCCCCGCATTGGTACAAGAAGTTTTCTAGGATCAGGGCCTCCTCAAGATTCAATTTTTGCATAGATCCCTTGGATCCTATCGCTCTAGTACATATTACAGAGTGGGGCTTGGAGGCCTTCTTCAGCCTGAGAAAGCTGGTGACCCAAATATTGATGGGGCCTTGGATATTCTTGAGTAGAAGAGGATTAGGGTAGTGGGCCATGTTATGCTCTAGCTGAGATAACATGACCTCGGAAAGATCGGTGGGCATTTTCTCTTAGATGATCGACTTCTGTAATATTTCATGTGCGTAAATTAAATGGTCAAGGAAAGTAACTGCCAAGGTCCTAGGTGAGGGTGTATTGGCATCGACTAGGTGGTTCTGAGTGCTCAGACCTAGGTGCACCTAAATGTGTAAGAAAGCCAAGGGGCAAATGTTTTAATTGTGCCCCAAGAGAGGGGTAAATGGTGTACCAAGCTAAAGGTCTAAAATGATGACATGTGGCAGGAGGGAACCATCTAGGGAATTGTGGGCTTGTGGATAGGCATGAAGGAAAAAGAAATTACGTATCTTCGTGTGCATGCAATCTACAAGTGAGGCTGGGAGGAAAAATACGATGCCATCGCCTGTGATTGCCCGTGATTCGATGAAAGGAACAGATAGTAGTAATTAGTGTATCATTTGGTATCAGAGCGCTCAGGTGGACGAGGGGATTCATACGAGTTTTACAGAAGGGAGGCAGAGACTTCCGCGCAGGATTATGATGCAAAAGCCGTTGTGACGATTTGGGCAAACGTAGCAAGCGGCGCACTGTGGGAAGATCATGGCATAGTTGAGTCTTGGAATGTTGCTGGGAATACGTAAGACAGTTGGCTACGTGGTGGCTGGACCGCGATACGCGGCTGATTGCCTTAACGAAGTGGTCGGGTACCGGTTCGGCCGACGGGACTAGAAGCAAGGCTTCAGCGTCGTAGGATTACGCTGTGGAATCGTATCATTTTCCCTTAGAGGACCGACGGTAGCTTGATAGTCACGAACATCATTGCATGCGTTAGGACCTGGCTTCTCGCGTCATGGCTACTTGATTGGCAAATTTGGAAGATGCGTGGCTCAGGCTGACCCTTCATAATTGTGCTACGTATTAGGAGCATCGCAGCTATCGGGTGATGGCGCAACTGTGGGATCTCGAACATCATCACCGCTGCAGGAGAGCAGGAGCAGGGTTCTCGTAGGCAGATGACGGAAGGCAGGTGACGGAAGGAAGACTTCAGCGCATGAAGGCTTCGTGGAGCTTCCAGGGAGCATCTTTTTTTTCCTCTATATAAAAATTTGGTTTCCAGTTTGCAGTCGATTTAGTCCTGTATAGCAGAGGGAAATTTGAAGTGAAAAAAAAATAAAAAAATAAAATTCTATTTTCGCGCAGAGGGACAAGATTCCAGGGTAAATCCTGGTGAATCTAGAGCACGATCTACGCAACAAGTGTCCTATCACACCACACCTACTTTGGTGGGTAGGATTTCTGTTCTAGAAGATGCCTTACAACAGATCATGAACCAACAGCTTCAAGTGAATGCTGGTCAAAATGAAATTAGAGAGATCGTGCAAGCCTTGTCGGCTAGACCATCTAGAAATGAAAAGGGCAAAGCTCCAGCAGAGCGAGAGCTTAGTATACACTCGTCAGAACGTGCAAAGGTCAAGGTACCTAATATTGCTAATTAAGACCGGAAAAGTACGCTGGTCAGATAACCGAGCGCGGTTTTGATGTGATCGAGGTTTGGTTACATAAGTGGGAAGAAGTCTTCGCCAGATGCCTTACAACAGATCATGAACCAACAGCTTCAAGTGAATGCTGGTCAAAATGAAATTAGAGAGATGGTGCAAGCCTTGTCGGCTAGACCATCTAGAAATGAAAAGGGCAAAGCTCCAGCAGAGCCAGAGCCCAGTATACACTCGTTGAAACGTGCGAAGGTCAAGGTACCTAATATTGCTAATTATAGATCGGAAAAGTACGCTGGTCGGATGACCCAGTGCAGTTCTGATGTGATCGAGGTTTGGTTACATAAGTGGGAACAAGCCTTCGCCATTTGTGAAATCGGATCTGATCTAAAGAAAATCCGCGAGACCACTCACCTGTTTATTGAGGCAGCGGATAGGTGGTGGATAAAACAACAGAAAGATCAGGTTGCCCCTACCACCTGGGAACGGTTTAAGGCTGAATTTAAAAAACACTTTCTTCCACCTGACGAAGAGTCTCGAGCTTGGGATGCTTACAGAAACCTTCGCTAGAGGAATTTGTCGGTGGCAGAGTACACTGACAAGTTCAAGGAATGTGTTATGAAAATAACCGACCCTCTCCCTATGTCGGTTCAGTTGAAAGACTATATCTATGGACTGAACGACAAGATTAAAATGGAAGTTTGGGCTAAATATGTGACTACAGTAGATGAATCTATTGCAGTAGCCCTGAACTATGAGGATGCCAGAGGCAGATCTAGTGGATTTATGCACGCAGGGACTGAGCATGAGTACCCGAGAAAAGGGGGATTTCAGAGGAAATGGACTTTAAAGACGAGTGTCTCGCAGCCAAGTGGCCAAACCAAGCAGGTGAAGCTGGTTGAGGGACAAGCAAAGACAAGTACCACCGTTGGGGTAAAAAGAAAAGTAACTCCAATGGCAGCCCGGGCTTGGTCAAAGTCCTCGTTGACCCCTGAGCAAAGAGAAAAAGCTAGAAAAGGACTGTGGTTCGGCTGCTTTTAGCGACATTAGTGGAAAGATTGTCCACTAAACAAAGACCGTCGCACGGCCAATATGATAATATCTGAATGCGACACGGAAATGCAGAGAGTCCCAATGCGGAACATATGCAGATGCAATTGGCGGGACCTTCTCAGAGGTTAGTATCTGTGTTGTTAAGTGTGTCTGTTACTAAGTTAAGCGGTGCATCCGATAACATCCTTTCAAAGCCCGCAGCGACGGGGTATACGGTTTTCGATGAGCTCGAGTTGATTAAAATGAAAGGGTAAGTAGCCAATCATGATGTAACTGTATTGTTTGACTCAGCGACAACGCACAATGTAATTAACTCGAAGCTTATTAAGAGGCTGAAGTTGAAAACTTGTCCGTCTGACTATGCTTATACGGTCAGGATGGCGGACGGAAGTTCAACTGAAGTATGGGACCAGAGGGTTACCTAGTTGGGAATTCGAATACAGGACTATGTTGAGAAGCTGGACTTTGAGTTGACCAGGCTTGCTCACGCAGATATAGCCCTGGGCATGGCTTGGCATTTTTGGAAAAATCCAGCCATTGATTGGAAAAAGCATATTTACCACTTCAAGATGAACGGGGTAGAATATGTTTTGTGAGGTGAAAAGGATTTACCTCGAGGACCATTGATTTCAGCCATGGAAATTCGAAAGACTCCGAAAGAGTTTTTGTGTCTGTGTATAGCATCGGTAGAGTCGATTGATGATGCATCGACTAGCACTAAGACTACCCAAGATGGGGAAATGGCCGAGTTGGCTAAAGAGATATAGGAGACCATGAGCTGAGCTACTAGCACGAACTCCCAACTATATCCTAACCAGCCTGGTGTCCCATACCACCAAGTGGCGCCTAGAGGCGTGGGATCTACTGCTAGGCCTTGGGCTACGCTAAAATGCAGGCTCGCGTTCGCGACTCAATCTAGGATCAGACCTAGCACCTGGAAACGAGACTTGCTCCCATCGGCTCTTCGAGAACTGAACCTCTGGGCGCCTTTTATAGACTCGGGCCCAATGTGCCAAAAATAGCGAAGACCTAAATCTAGTTCGTACCCTTGCCACTCAACCCGAGAATCAAGCCTGCCTAGCCCTAAACCTCCCCAAGCTACCTGAGCTAGTCTTGTGTACCCTAGTATACCAATCTGTGCATATGACATACTTCCCCTCCTCTAAGAACTCACTCCTGAGTTCGCTAAAAAACCCGGGAATGTTCTTTGAAGGTTCGGTAATGTCTCCCATGTTGCATCCTCCTCAACACGATCCTTCCACTTGATCTTGTATTCTGTGATAGTTTGATTACGAATCTATCTTTCACGAAATTCAAGAATACTCTCAGGTTTGCGTGGAATAAAAGTCAAATCTGTAACTTCTACTATTTCCTGAGGAGTAACAAGTTGATCGTCCGCACCCTGTAACTCTTTCAGTCTACTCACATGAAACACTGGATGTACTTTAATATTAGGAGATAATTCTAGTTTGTATGCAACTGGTCCAATTCTTTTAATAATCTTGAACGGACCATAGTATCTGGGGGAGAATTTCGGAACCAAACTAGTACTTAGGCTCTTGGATTCCTTATCCTCACATTGTATCTAGCTTAATCTATTGGGATATCATTGTAAGACGTTGGTCTCATAGGCCATTTTGGCCTCTTGTAGACGTTTAATATCACCTTCTTCTTTTCCTTATTTCTGCGAGCACTTACTTCTATCAAACCTTTTGGGACCAATAATAGCAAGATCACATTGCGAAAAGGGCCGTTTTCAGACTTGTGGTTAGAAGTTCTAAAAAAAGTGGCCTTGCAAATCTTTTTGGTTATCTAAAGATATTAATACACTCTTGTTACTTTTGCTCTTTCTCTATTCACATATACGCACGCGCACACATACTCATGTGGAGAGAGAGAGAGAGAGAGAGAGAGAGAGAGAGAGAGAGAGATATTAACGTTTCTAAAAGGCCAAACACCCTATGAGACTAAAATAGTTGATACATCTGCTAGTGTTATCTCATTAAAGAGAACAACAAAATAAATAAGCTGAAGGCCGAGAGCTACTAAAGGTACTTACAGTCAGAGGGATTGCAAGTGACCCAAAACTAATGAAATACCAAGCAAGTATTTACTAAAAGTACCAATTGATCAGCATAGGCAGAAAGCTAATCAATAAAAAGGTTGCACTCTTCTTATGTCGAAAATCCCAATCATGGGCAGCTCTAGGATCTCATAACTCGGTGCCACACGTTTCTGGTGTTTGGCAATGATGGCACGGATCCGATGAAGATATGGATGTCGGGCACGGGGTCTTGGGGACCTGGGCCTCCGTGACCTGGATATGGCGATGGCTCGGTAAGGACTGAGTAGTGGGGATCATCCAAAAATGGATGGTTAGATGGAAAGAATCAACCAAATTTTAGAGGATATGCTTAGAGCATATGTGTCATTGAGGCAACATACATGGGACAAGTGGTTGCCATTGTTAGAGTTTGCCTACAATGATAGAAAACATTCCTCTACAGGGTTCAGTCCGTTTGAGCTGAACTATGGTTATAGACCAGCGAATCCAACTATAGTTGGAATACCTCAGAAAGTGCCTAGTGCCGCGAAGTGCCGCGAACTTTGTGGTTCGTATGCGGGAGATGCTAGCACTTGCGAGAGCTAACATCCGCCAAGCTATGGATAGAGCCAAGGCGTAGGCGGATGAAAATCAATCCGCTAGAGAATTTAAGGAAGGAGGAAAAGTTTTTCTCAGAGTTCCTTCGCACTCTAAGTCTTTGACTGCAGGAGAGTGTGCTAAGTTATCACCTCGATATTGTGGGCCATGGTTAATTCTAAAAAGAATAGGCAAGGTAGCCTATAAATTAGAATTGCCACAGGGTTGTAAGGTGCACCCACCAGTGTTTCATGTTTCTCGTTTAAAGAAATTTTTGCATACAGGTGACTCACTAATCGAAGGTGTTGTTTTGTTTCAGGAGATAGAGGATAATGCAAGACGCAAACCAACAGGAATCCTGGACCGAGGAACGATGCAAGTGTGCAATCGGAAGATACCCACGGTGTTGGTTGCATGGCATGGTCTACCTCTATCAGAAGCTACCTGGGAATCCGTATACCAGTTACGGAGAGTGTTCCCAGATTTCATCATCGAGGACGCTGATGCTTGAAGAGGGAAGGAATGTTATGCTCTAGCCGAGATAGCATAACCTCGGAAAGATCAGTGGACATTTTCTCTTAGATGACCGACTTCTGTAATATTTCATGTGCGTAAATTAAATGGTCAAGGGAAGTTAGCCAAGGTCCTAGGTGAGGGTGTATTGGCATCAACTAGGTGGTTCTGAGTGCTCAGGCCTAGGTGCACCTAAATGTGTAAGAATGCCAAGGGGCAAATGTTTTAATTGTGCCCCAAGAGAGGGGTAAATGGTGTACCAAGCTAAAGGTCTAAAATGATGACATGTGGCAGGAGGGAACCATCCAGGAAATTGTGGGCTTGTGGATAGGCATTAAGGAAAAAGAAATTACGTATCTTCGTGTGCATGCAATCTACAAGTGAGGCTGGGAGGAGAAATACGATGCCATCGCCTCTGATTGCCCGTGATTCGATGAAAGGAACAGATAGTAGTAATTAGTGTATCACCTACAAGGCCTCTCTCTCTCAAGGAGAGCTGCAGGCATACCCAGAGAGTAGAGGACTTGCACACTATGCCAGATGGAGGAGATGGAGATAGAGGAGCATTTTCTGTGTGTCTGCCCAGTCTACTATGAGATCTCAAGACGATATCACTGCCTCTTTCAGGAGGGACATGGCTTTGGTCCACTCACACGACTGATACATTTTCACGATCAAGTCTGTGTTGGGCTCTACATGCTTGAGATGCGTCGGCGGGGAGACACACTGATGCGACAGGCCAGAGAGCAGCATGGACTGATGCCACAAGTCACCGTCGACAAATCACAGACTTTTGTTACAGACTTCTATGCATCTAAGTCAGCTGCCAGTGTGGCTGAGGGAGAGGAGCTTGATAAGATGAGAGCATCATGGATCAGCAATAGGAGTGTCCACCACTATGTGGCCAAACGAGGGACACCACGTGTGACATGGAGAGAGACCAGAGCACAGACAATCGAGGTCCGGTCTATCTCATCCCTTCTCAGAGGCGACCGCCAGAGACGAGGCATCACCCTTGACATAGCCCACCGGATCTAGAGATCGAGGAGACCATGCCCTCCCCCACGTCGCGGACAGCTCAACATACAAATATACGAGAGCTTCTCACATCTCATCAGAGTGCCACCAAGTTACCTGGATATGTGGAACCTGAGCATGTACTAGGAAGTGCTAGCCCTGAGCACCTGACACCCTTCTGTTACTTTACTAATCTAGAATATTGTTCACTAGTTTAGCATGTTAGCACTTTAGCTTTAGCTTTCAGCTTTCGGTTTTCAGCAAGGGTCTTAGTGAACCCTTTGCTTCAGCAAGGGTCTTAGTGAACCCTCTGCTTCAGCCCTCAATGGCTTGTATGAGGTACCCTTTGGATTCGCACTTTGTCTCATAGGCCCGTGAGGCCTTTTGCAGACGTCTCTCTCTCTCTCTCTCTCTCTCAGGGGACCGATCTTTACCATGACATATGCAGCACGAGATAGGATTAGTAAAGGGTATGCTTCGTTGGCTCATCTTGAGCGTCAGTGTTTTCAGTCCCACTTTCAGCATCCCGACACGAAATCCCTGCTATTTGACACATTGGTGAGACCAGCTGCGATGTATGCAGCTCCTTTCTGGGCAGGAGACCTTGGTGCTGCAGATTGGAGACGAGTACAGAGGTTACAGATCATCATGTTCTCTCGGCTCATTAGGGCCAAGGCTACAGTTCCGCACGAGATTATGCTAGCAGAGTTTGGAGCTACTCCCCTTGCATTGGATGCAGCGTTTCAGTCGGTCATGTATTTGCACAGGGTTAGGGAGTTTGGAGACTCAACAGCAGGCAGAGCTCGGTTGCCATGGTTAGCACTTGCATCTTCTATGGAGTTGGCACGATCTGGGGCCCGATACTGCTGGTACTTCAGACTCACTAGGTGGCTCACATCTCTTGGACTAGACATGGATAGACTGCCTCCCTTCCGATACAGCATAGATGCCCCTCATCTCGAGTTGACTCGCCACGAGCTTAGTCAGGTCACGAGAGCAGACTTGCTGCAGCTTCATACGTACCGCACTTGGATTTATCCCACGCAGCTTCCGACGAAGATGGCCACATATCGTGACCACTTCCTTCGGATCTCAGAGGATGGATTTGTCATTCCACCAGGCTACACAGGTATCCACATGTCCCACTCACTGAGGATTGCCCTTGGCCAGCTTAGAGTCTCTTCGCATCAGCTCGAGATAGAGGCTGGTAGGATGCGACGCATGGAGGATGGACGGCGTCCAGGCCGAGAGACCAGGATCTGCCCTTGTTGCACCATGGGAGAGGTGGAGTCAGAGGAGCACTTCATTTGCACATGCCCGCTATATTATGAGATCAGAGGGAGATTCCACTGTCTCTTCACGGATGGCTTTGGACCTCTCTCACGAGTGATGGATTATGAGGATCAGCATTGCCTAGCTCTTTATGTCAGGGAGGCCACTATGCTTCGACGACACTACCTCAGAGACCATCAGCACAGACCGGAGCGTGATAGAGCCCAGCCCGATAGAGCTCAGACACACGCTATACCAGAGGACAGAGACCAGGAGGAGCACGAGGAGGTCAGAGCTCACACAGGACACATGCCTCCACCCTGTGGATGTACATATGAGATGGTTTGTAGATGCCGCAGGATCTTGTTACATAGGGGACGTACTCGCCGCTTCATCTCCAGACGATCCAGGATGATGGCAGCTTTTCGGAGGAGACTTACTCATGGAGATCTCGCCCTACCAGCCGCTCACCTCACTTTTGCTCAGATTTGTACTCTCATAGCAGGAGGCAGAGTCGATGGACAGGATTTCCAGTATTATTTTGGTTCTCAGACTCCGTGATACATGGACTTGTATCTTTGCATTGACATATTGTACTCATCCCCCCATTTTGCACCCAGGGGCGGTTTCCTTGCATCTAGCTTACTTTGTATTTAGGCTCGGATTTGACATTATGTACTTTCACTTGCATTGTATTGCGTAGCACTTAGATGATATTCGACGATGCCTCTTCTTTGTGGCACGTTGATTTTGTGCTATCTTGTACGCAGAGTTCTTGATGTCCCATGGGCCCATTTTGGCCTTTAGTGGACAATAATACACTTTCTTTCTTTCTTTCTCTCTCTCTCTCTCTCTCTATGACTATGATATCACTGAGTATGTCTACACAGTTTTCTCGCATGGGTTAGGATGCTCGCTAAGTAGCTCCGCCATTTTGCTCATTGTATCAAGTTTTCTTTTAGTCTCATAAACCCATCTGTCTTTAGCAGAGTTTAATAAACTCTCTCTCTCTCTCTCTCTCTCTCTCTCTCTCTCTCGCTCGCTCAGCCCCCCGCTGCCTTTCTCTCTTTCTTTTTGTCTCTCTCCCCCCGCTCAGCCCCCCGCTCAGCCCCCCGCTCTTCACCAGCTCAGCCCCCCCGCTCACCCCTTGCTCAGCCTCCCTCACCCGCTCAGCCTTCCCCTCACCCGCTCAGCCCCCCGCTCAGCCCCTCCCTCACCCGCTCAGCCCCCCGCTCAGCCTCTCCGCCTCAGCCCCCCCCCCCCTCTCACCCGCTCACCCCTCCGCTCAGCCCCCCCGCTCACCCCTCCGCTCACCCCCTCGCACTCGCAGCCCCCGCTCACCACTCGCTCACCCCTTGCACCCCTCCTCTCACCCCTCCGCTGCCCCCCCGCTCACCCCTTGGAACCCCCCCCCTTCACCCCTCCGCTCAGCCCCCGCAGCCCCCCCGCTCACCCCCCTCCCTCAACCCTCCCGCTCACCCCCTCGGTCAACCCCCCCGCCCACCCCCCCGCGCCCCTCCTCTCACCCCCCCCGCCCCCCCTCGCACTTGCAGCCCCGACCCCCCCGGCCCCCCCCCTCTTTTTTTTTAAATATATATATATATAATAAATAAAAATAAAAACTTTTCTTTTTTAATTTTAAATCTCTCTTCTCTTTGTCTCTCTCTCTCTCTCTCTCTCTCTCTCTCTCTCATCGCACATTGGCAGCGCTCGCCATCTCCCGCTTTTCAATGTTGCTAGTTTCCCGTAATTAAACATGGCCGACACCGTCGAAAGCAGCAACAGCAGCAACATCAATGGCCGCCACGACCGATATGCTGCACTATAGTAGAAGAGGACTTGCATCTTCTTCAAAGGACAGCGCAGTGCCTGCACTTGCCGCACTCCCAGTCGCAGGTACACCGGTTTCAGCTCCACTATCTCATCTTCCGCCCAGCGCAGTGCCCGCACTTGCCGCACTCCCAGTCGCAGGTACACCGGTTTCAGCTCCATTATCTCATCTTCCGCCCATAGCTACTTTGTACCCGCAGTTTTTTTCACCCCTCCCCTCTCAGGTTCCTTCTTCTCCTACCCCTTCTCCACCCTTTTTGCTCCCCCTCTCACAGCCCTCTGTCACCTCTTCCCCCCCTTTGTTGCCTATTTTACCTACTTTGCCAGAGGCTCCCTCCTCCTCATCCTCTCTACAGACTTTACCCATCCCCTCCTCTCCATCCCCGGTACCCGCTTTCTCTCCCCCTTTCCAGCCTTCTCCTTCATCCCCGCTACCCACCTTACCGGTTTCCCCCCTTTCTCCCTTTCTTTCTCCTTCCATGCCTTGTGCTGTTTGTCCTTGCCGCCACATCCTACCAGAGCTTCAGCACTTTGAGACCCACCTCCGAGCTGCCCTTCAGGTGCTTCACAGGAAGGACGAGACCATTGCTCTACTTACAGCTCAGGTTGCATCTCTTGCTGATCGAGTGACACAGCAGGATCGGGAGATCTTGTCTATTAGGACAGATCTTCAGGTCTTACAGGCGACTCATAGGACTCTTGCTGGAGAGATTGATGGACACACAGAGCGAGTGCAGCAGATCGAGACTCGCGTTCAGCACATAGACACATCTCCCACTACAGCAGTAGCAGCGGTTGAGGAGCGTTTGACCTCCCTTCAGACAGAGGTCCAGAGAGCCACAGAGTGGGTGGATGTCGTCCGCCGTCAGCCATCACAGCCTCAGAGATCGGCTGTATCAGCTACATTGGCCGAGTCACAGCAGAGGGCCACAAAGGCCCTCAACATTCGCATTCGTGGTATCTTGCCCTCGGCGACAGAGTCCACGATGACACAGGCTGTGACCTTTGTCTCTCAGACACTGGGAGTACAGGATCATGGCATAGTAGGATCATATAGAGTCGGGAGGGATCGAACTAGAGAGCAGCCCCTCATTATCAGATTCAGAGATGCCCAGGGACGTCTAGCTGCCCTCAGGAGAAGAGGGACACTCAGAGACCACCCACAGATTTCCATGGACGAGGATCTGACTCAGATACAGGTTGAGGAGCGCAAGGCGCTCATGCCTCAGAGAGATGCAGCCCAAGCTCAGGGCAAGTGGGCAGTGATCAGGGATGGCAGACTCATCACAGGCACTTTGAGGCGTGCTCCCACAGTGCTTAGAGATGACAGACCAGCAGATATAGCCCCACCTCCACCTCCTGCTACGACCGCTTGATGGGACAGGGCCCATGGGACACACCCGTCAGATAGTCTACGCATCGCTGTATGGAACTGCAATGGTTCTTTTACAGCACAGCCAGGCAATCTACGGGGGGCATTCTTTGGGAGAGATATCATCTTTTTCACGGAGACACACGAGAGTCCAGAGAGACCTTTGCCACGAGTGACAGGGTATACATGGAGATTTGCCTTCAGGCAGCACACCCGAACATTTGGAGTGAGAGGATCTGGAGGAGTGGCCATTTTGTACAGAGAGCATCTCGATCGGAGCATCACAGTGGAGAGAGCGGATTCACATGCCCGATTTTTGTGGGTACGCATCTGCCGCAGAGCCCCTCAGCGAGATCTTTTTATTGCAGTTTGCTTCTTCCCCCCGGCGCAGTCGATCTATTCTTCCACTGGACCAGGCCAATCCATATTTGAGGATCTCTCAGCGGACATTGCAGATTTTTCACATCGCGGAGAAGTCATCCTTTTAGGAGACTTCAACGCGAGAACCTCAGACAGACAGGCCCTCACTTATGACTTCATGGAGGATCCGGTCATACTCCCAGCATTTCACGATGATAGCCTTTGTCGGACTTCATCAGACTGCACGGTACAGCCCACAGATCAGGGACGTCAGTTACTGGAGCTCCTCACCTCGCACAGTATGGTCATTTATAACGGCTTGTGCAGGTGGCCACAGTCTTCCATGCCTACATTCTCTTCTGCTTCTGGGCGTGGTACTAGCGTGATCGACTACATCATAGGTCCCCCGACTCTAGTCCCTTCCATCCATAGCCTTACTGTTAGCCCCTTCATGCCCTCTGCCGACCATGCACTCATCCACTTTACTTTGACTAATGTCTCCCATGACCCACCCCCCCCTCGCTATCATGACCGCCAATTCTATTACGAGGTTCATTTCGACCACCAGTTCGATGATGCATATAGCCAGAACCTCAGCCGCCTACTCCATCCTCATCTATTAGATGCTCTACCATCCACGCAGGACCGGTGGGAACTTGTACATACTTCACTCGTTTTTGCCGCTCACATGTCGTTCCCTGCCACATGTCATTCGTCTAGTCCCCCACCGGTTGGTCTTGTTCCTTGCAACGGTTGGTATGACGAGGAGTGTAAGGAACTCCGCAGGAAACTTCACCTTGAGACCAAGGAGAAGTCTCCCCTCCTTGCCGAAACCAAGAGAGACTACAAGTGGTTGGTTAGGCGCAAGAAACACCAATTTCTAGCCCGGAATGAGGAGGAGCTGAGAAGCTTGCTTTTCAGCTGTGACTCCAAGGAATTCTGGAGAAAATTCCTCCGCTCGAAGTCTCAGAGCCCCCTCACAGATCCACGTGTCTGGTCTGCATACACTTCAGCTCTATACGATGTTCCAGGTCAGCCAGCCATCGATTTATTCCATTCCCCTAGGCCAGCTTCATCTAGTCTCTTCACACCAGAGCTTCACACCAGAGAGTGTCCGTGCAGCAGTCCACCGATTGAAGAACGGGAGAGCTAAGGATCATGATGGATTGCAAGCGGAGTATGTAATCCATGGGATTGATGCCTTAGATTTTGTTCTTTCCCGTCTCTTCAATGAGTCTGTTTGTACAGGCCTACCACAGTCCTGGTTAGGCAATACCATAGTACCTATCCACAAGTCGGGGGACCCTATGGAGCCGTCGAATCACAGGACCATCATGATTGGCCACGTTATGGCCAAGATCTATGCATCAGTTTTGGAAAGCTGTATAAATGACCATGCCGAGATGACAGGACTCAGAGCCAGAGGGCAGGCTAGATTTCGCAGGGATCATTCGACACTTGACCACATCCTCACACTTAAGGCACTGGTAGAGGAGGCGAAGTCACGAAGGCAACGGCTTTATTGTTGCTTCGTGGACTTCAGGAAGGCATTTGACACAGTTCCGCGATTCAGATTGTTTCAGAGGATTTGCCAGATGGGCTTCAGTGGAGAGATACAGTGGGCTATCATGGCTTTGTATGAGAGGGTCACTGGTCGGGTTCGGACACGTGAGGGGCTGTCAGAGGAGGTATGCAGCACGATTGGGGTGAAGCAGGGTTGCCCGCTCTCTCCTACTCTCTTTGGATTATATATTGATGAGCTAGAGATGTTTATACAGATGACAGGCGGTGTGGGCTCTACTCTCTCAGGATCCTCCATTCCTATCCTCCTGTATGCGGACGATGTGGTTCTCATTTCCTCTACTGCTCAGGGCCTCCAAGCACATATTGAGGCACTCCACAGGTTTTGCCAGGACAGGGGGTTGACCGTAAACCTTGGCAAGACCAAGGTTATGGTTTTCAACACCTCTGATCGTATTTACAGCACGGATGAGTTTTGCTTCACATATGACGGACAGCCCATTGAGCTTGTTAGAGAGTACACTTATTTGGGGGTAGTTTTCAGGGGACCGGTTTTCACCATGACATATGCAGCTCGAGATAGGATTAGTAAAGGGTATGCTTCGTTGGCTCATCTTGAGCGTCAGTGTTTTCAGTCCCACTTTCAGCATCCCGATACGAAATCCTTGCTTTTTGATACATTGGTGAGACCAGCTGCGATGTATGCAGCTCCTTTCTGGGCAGGAGACCTCGGCGCTGCAGATTGGAGACGAGTAGAGAGGTTACAGATCATCATGTTCTCTCGGCTCATTAGGGCCAAGGCTACAGTTCCGCACGAGATCATGCTAGCAGAGTTTGGAGCTACTCCCCTTGCATTGGATGCAGCGTTTCAGTCGGTCATGTATTTGCATAGGGTTAGGGAGTTTGGAGACTCAGCAGCAGGCAGAGCTCGGTTGCCATGGTTAGCACTTGCATCTTCTATGGAGTTGGCAGATCTGGGGCCCGATACTGCTGGTACTTCAGACTCACTAGGTGGCTCACATCTCTTGGACTAGACATGGATAGACTGCCTCCCTTCCGATACAGCATAGATGCCCCTCATCTCGAGTTGACTCGCCACGAGCTTAGCCAGGTCACGAGAGCAGACTTGCTGCAGCGTCATACGTATCGCACTTGGATTTATCCCACGCAGCTTCCGACGAAGATGGCCACATATCGTGACCACTTCCTTCGGATCTCAGAGGATGGATTTGTCATTCCACCAGGCTATACAGGTATCCACATGTCCCACTCACTGAGGATTGCCCTTGGCCAGCTTAGAGTCTCTTCGCATCAGCTCGAGATAGAGGCTGGTAGGATGCGACGCATGGAGGATGGACGGCGACCAGGCCGAGAGACCAGGATCTGCCCTTGTTGCACGATGGGAGAGGTGGAGTCAGAGGAGCACTTCATTTGCAGATGCCCGCTATATTATGAGCTCAGAGGTAGATTCCACTGTCTCTTCACGGATGGCTTTGGACCTCTCTCATGAGTGATGGACTATGAGGATCAGCATTGCCTAGCTCTTTATGTCAGGGAGGCCACTATGCTTCGACGAGACTACCTCAGAGACCATCAGCACGGACCGGAGCGTGATAGAGCCCAGCCTGATAGAGCTCAGGCACACGCTATACCAGAGGACAGAGACCAGGAGGAGCACGAGGAGGTCAGAGCTCACACAGGACACATGCCTCCACCCTGTGGATGTACATATGAGATGGTTTGTAGACGCCACAGGATCTTGTTACATAGGGGACGTACTCGTCGCTTCATCTCCAGACGATCCAGGATGATGGCAGCTTTTCGGAGGAGACTTACTCATGGAGATCTCGCCCCACCAGCCGCTCACCTCACCTTTGCTCAGATTTGTACTCTCATAGCAGGAGGCAGAGTCGATGGACAGGATTTCCAGTATTATTTTGGTTCTCAGACTCCGTGACACTTGGACTTGTATCTTTGCATTGGCATATTGTACTCATCCCCCCATTTTGCACCCAGGGGCGGTTTCCTTGCATCTAGTTTACTTTGTATTTAGGCTCAGATTTGACATTATGTACTTTCACTTGCATTGTATTGCGTAGCACTTAGATGATATTCGACGATGCCTCTTCTTTGTGGCACGTTGATTTTGTGCTATCTTGTATGCAGAGTTCTTGATGTCCCATGGGCCCATTTTGGCCTTTAGTGGACAATAATATACTTTCTTTCTTTCTTTCTTTCTCTCTCTCTCTCTTACAGTTAGATCTCCTCTAGCTCCACATATCTCGTACTTGGGGGGGAGACCAGCAGCTGCCCACCAAGACCTAGTTCTACGCGACCACTTCTTGAGAGTCTCGTATACCCTGAGAGCAGCGGATTTGTTGTAAGTGATTCTATGGGCTATCCATAGGTGCCACCCATTCCTTGGTATGTGCCTCGTAGGCCTAGTTATAGCAATTAGGGCATTTGGTACAGTTAGTACATGTACCAGTTAGGAATCTTAGTCCAACTAGGACACCCATCCTAGGGTTTTGTTACATTGGATGTACTTTGTACTAGTTCATTCATTGCAGCAATACGCTACAACATCTCGTTTTTGCTTCCATTGCCTCATTTCTTCAGCTTCCGTTGCTTGCCCTAGCCTACAGTGGTATCAGAGCAGGTCAAGGATCTTTCCCCTCAGCCATTAGCAGTTGTTCCGAGCAGCCATTTTGGCCTATCTACCTGCTTGTTGGCTCATTTTCCAAGGCATTGCTGCAAGCTGTGGTGATTCGAGGCTGTTCCAAGCATTTTCATCGTCGGAAATCACCTTATTGGGGATCCTCCAGCATAAGCAACTGTTCTAGTGCTGGTTTCTACCCTGCTGCAGCTTAACACATCTATATGGGTCATTTACAGCAGGCGCATTCCACAGTGTGGTCCGTACAGTTGTACAGACAGCTGACAAGCGCATTTATTGCAAGTTCGGGACTGTACAGACAGTTTTCGGTGACTGTCTACTGCTATACAGTGCATTAATTATCTGTACGGAGCTGTTTGGAGCTGCCTCGTGGAGCATGCCAGCATTTGAAGCCTCATTTCAGCACATTTGTTCATTTGGTGGCTCGTATTTGAGATTGGAGGCTTGCTACTACTCTCATTTGCCTTTCCCTTGCCTCGAGCTGCAAGATTCTCTCCTTTGGTTCCTGCTGCACTCATTTCAAGGTGTTCTCCTTGTGGGAGCACACTCTCTTGCTGTACTTCCATTTTCCAGCCTTTTCTTGGCACCCTTCATTGCCATTTTCTGTCCATTTCACCTCTCCTCCAAGGGTGACTACTTGTGCTCGGTTTTGGAGCTATTTTCTTGCTACAATTTTGGTCTACATCCCTTGGCAAGCTTCTACTGCATTGATTCCTTTCATTTCCAGCAAAACAGTCCTTTCTTTGCTTCATTGGCATTGTGGAAAGGCCCCGTGTTTCCTTGGAAGGCCTTGTGTTGCCTTTTGGGAATATTTTTGCAGCAGGTACACCTTGTGACAGCCACAGATTTGCAGTGAAAAGCCTTTGAAACTTGTGCAATAAATTGCCTTTTGCATTTGGTAGATTGCCCTCCTCTCACTTGCATTGTTAGTTTGGTGCCTTTGCCTTCCATTTCTGCATATGGCTGGCAATAAGGATGATTTGTTTGAGATACTTGGCACTGAGGACAAACTTGATGGCAAGATTTCCCCCATGTGGGCCTATATGATGGGACATGTTTTGGTTGCCAAGAATCTTGGGAATATTGTTTCAAGCACTGAGGTCATACCTACTAGACCTGTTGCTTCTGGTACATCTGGTACTGCCTCAGGCTCATTTGGTGATGGGTCTAATGCTACTTCTAGTGTAGCTACATCTTCCACTACACCTACTTTGCCTCCTACTCAAGAGCAGATTCAGTGGGATGGACATGAACCAAAGAACGTGCCTTGATTGCTCTTTCAATGAAAAGGTTTATTATCCCTCATATATGTTCATGTAAGACGCTAAGCAAGCATGGGATCTGCTTGCCTATAACAGGTGTAGAATGAGGCCAGAGTTGCCTAACTCCGCAAGCAGTTTAAGGGTTTATAGCTTGAAGAGGGTGGTGACATGGATGCCTATGTTACTAGTGTGAAGGATTTAAAAGAGCAATTGGCTAACATTGATGAGGTGATTCCTGATTCTCAACTTGTCTCCATGACCCTTGATGGATTGCCCGATTCCTACGAGGGCTTTGCTACTACTTTGAGGTTGATTGCAGGTGGCAATGCCAACCATTACTCCTTTGACCAGCTGGTTGCCCTCTTACTACAAGAGGAACAAAGCCATGCTAACAGAAATGCTTCCATGGCTAGTGTTCAAGCCTTTGCTGCACAGCATAAAAACAAGGGCAAAGGCAAGGTTTTAGCTGGTAAGCCCTCTTAGACACATGCTGGTCACTCCCATGATGCAACTACTTATGGGAGGACAAGAAGAAAAAGAGATGTAACTATTGCAGGAAACCTACGCATGATATCTCTAAGTGCAGGAAGAGAATTGCATCTGAAAAGGAGTCGTCCCTGTTCTTGCAGTTTCTGGTACTCCTACTCCAGATGATCGACATGAATTAGCTAATTTTACACATGATCAGCATTGGGCTTTTCTTGTTACTTGTTAGTACATTCATGATGCCTGCATGATAGTTTCTCATGCCTGGTTCTTTGATAGTAGTGCTAGCAAGCACATCAATTCCTACAGGAAGTTAACAACTCACTTACAAATGCTCCAAAGGGGGGAGGCAGTTGCATGTGCCACTAATGCATCTTATTCAATGAAAGGCATTGGGCAAGTTGCCATTACTTCTGTTTCTGGTGGTCTAGTCACTTTAGACAATGTACTTAATGTACCAGGCATCCACAAAAACCTCATATCCATTTCAGCCATAGCTACTTGTGGATATCAAGTTCTCTTTTATGGTGTTAGGTGTGCAGTCTATGATGCTACACATGCCTTTACCATGGTGTTGACTGGTACATTGACTAGAGGACTCTATAGACTTGATGCATCTCACAAATGCCATTTATTGTTGATGCTTCTACCATGGGAGGTACTCACTTATGGCATGAGAGGTTTGGACACCTCAACTTTGGGACTTTGGTAAAGTTACACAAAGATGATATGGTTGTTGATCTTCCTAAAATGCAATATGCCTTCAAAGCATGTCTGTGAGAAGCATGCTTGCTTAGAAAAATGCACAGCTTTGCATTTCCCAAGGATGGGAGAGTTGGTGCATCTTGCAAGCTGCATTTGATTCACATTGATGTTTGTGGTACCATGCGGGTTGCAGCTATTGGGGGATTTATTATTTTGCACCTTCATTGATGACTCTACCACATATACTTAGCTTTTTTCTTTGAAATCCAAATCTAAAGTTTTTACATGTTTCAGACATTTTGTTGCCTTGGTAGAGAATGAAAGTGGGCTGCAAATTGCCCACGTCAATAGAGACGGGGGTGAATATATGTCAAAGGAACTTGCTGATATTATGGCCTCACGTGGCGTACATCATTTCAATGCACAGTGCCTTACACTTATCAGCAGAATAACGTGGCTAAGACAAATAATAGATCAATCATGGAGATGGCCAGGTGTATGTTGAAAGGCAAGCACTTGCCTAACAAATTGTGGTTGGATGCTGTATGTGTGCAAACTATATTTTGAACAGATGTTCCACAAAGGCATGGAAAACCATTATACACTTTTGGATGCTTGGCATATGCACACGTGCCTTCTCAGACATGCACAAAGTCAGATGATAAAGCTGTCAAATGCATTTTTATTAGCTATAGCTCAGAAAGCAAGGGCTACAAGATATACCAGCCCTGCACGGGTAAGATTTTTGTTAGTAGGGATGTTGTCTTTAATGAATCTTCATTTATGCCTTTGCTGGACTGTCAAAAACAGCCCACTGTTGATGCCAGAGATCTCTTTAATAGTTTGATGCCTTTGTTTCCGTCAGACTCCCATGATGATGTCATATCTAAGGTCACTCCTTCTATTGGTAATTTCCAGCCACATGTACAATCTGAAAATCAGCCTGATATGCCTAAGATTGATTAGGATATTGTGCACAGGGCTATTGATCAAGAGAGAGCTGAAATTCAGGAGCCCAAAAGGCTTCCCCGTTGGCTCCTTGACACTCTAAAAGACAGCAAACAAGATGCTCCTCTACCAGCCCGTAGTAGAGCAGCTGTCAGGAAAGAACATGCTAATTCGGTTGCTTCTGCATTGGTTGCTATAGCATGCAATGAAGAGCGATTATGCAATAAGGATGCCTTTCAAAATGAATGTTGGTTGCAGGCTATGCAAGCTGAATTGGATTTCCTTCATCAGAATAACACTTGAGAGTTGTGTGCCTTGCCTCTTGGCAAGAATGTCATTGAGTCTAAGTGGGTATACAAAATTTAACGGAAAGCTGATGGTTTAGTGGACCATTACAAAGCCCGTCTTGTTGCTAAAGGCTATGCACAGCAGTAAGGAAATACTTTCAGGAGAATTTTGCCCCCACTTCCAAGATCACTACAATCTGGATTGTTATTGCCTTTGCTGCCCACTTTCATTGGAAAGTATATCAGGTTGATATTAAGACACCTTTTCTTCATGGGCCACTTGTAGGAGGAAGTCAATGTTAAGAAACCTCCTGGCTTTGAGGTTGCAAGTTCTGAAAGCAAGGTATACCGGTTAAAGAAAGCCCTCTATGGATTGAAATAGGCACCCCGGGCTTGGTATTCCGGGATACATGCTTTTTTGCTTAGTCTTGGCTTTCAGAACAGCCCTCCAGAGGCTACCCTTTACATCCGTAAGAGTGGGACAGATTTGCTGATTTTACTACTATATGTGGATGATATGCTTGTGACTGGAACACATGCTGAGCAAATTGCAGATTTTAAGCTTGACTTACAGAAGACATTTTCTATGCCTAATCTTGGTCTTTTGCATTATTATCTGGGCATTCAATTTGCTTGCAGTGAGGGGGGTATCTTGATGTCACAATCCAATTGTATTGGACAGCTTTTGCAACGCCTTTAGTTTGAGGATTGCAAGCCAATATCCACACCATTAGAGCCTGATTTTCACTTCTCATCTGAGGATGGCAGTGGTGCATGTGATGTCACCCTCTATCAGCAGGCAGTTGATTGTGTGATTTATTTATGCCATACTAGACCCGAGTAGATATATGCACAGCCCCTCTACACACCATTGGTAGGCCGTGAAGCGTGTCTTCAGGTACCTCAAAGGCACGCAGCATTTGAGTCTTCTCTATGAGGCCAATTCTTTACTTGTCATGCATGGATTCACTGATAGTGATTGGGCTGGCTGTTCCGACACCTGTGTATCACATAGTGGCAAGTGTTTCATGATTGGTGCTTCATGCATCTCTTGGTTCAGCAAGAAGCAGACTATAGTTGCTACTTCTATTTGTGAGGCTAAGTACAGAGCAGCTTTTACAACTACGGTGGAGTGTGTTTGGCACTGAAAGTTATTTGTAGATCTTCATGCATGTCAGATTGTACTACCGTCATCTTCACGGATAGTTAGAGTGCTTTGGTTGTTGCACGAAATCCAATGTTCCATGCCCGCGCAAAGCATATTGAGGTTCACTATCACTATGTCAGAGAGAGATTATCAACAGGTGATATTCAGTTATCTTATGTTCCCACTGAAGACAACTTGATAGATCTTTTTACCGAAGGCTCTTCCTCGACCTAAGTTTGAAGCTTCCAATGAGCTTTGAACTTAGTACCTTTTGTGGCTTGATCTGTTATGCTCTATATAGTCATAGGTTGCTATATCCCTACAGGATGAACATATGCAACCATGACATTCGTTCCTCAGGTATTCTGAGAAGTGTCGAGGATACTTCAGCCCATACCATGGAGCGAGGTTTGTAGGCCATTCTATGGGATGTCCATAGCTGTCACTCGCTCCTTTTGGTATGTACCTTGTAGGCCTAGTTATAGGCAGTTAGGACATGTGCTATCCATTCTACGGGCTATCCATGCATGCCACTCGCTCCTTAGGCCTAGTTATAGGCAGTTAGGACATGTTCCACTCGCTCCTTGGTATGTACCTCGTAGGCCTAGTTATAGGCAGTTAGGACATTTGGTACAGTTAGTGCATATACCAGTTAGGACACTTAGTCTAGCTAGGACACCCTGTCCTAGGGTTTTGTTATATTGGGTGTACTTTGTACTAGTTCATTCATTGCAGCAATACACTGCAGCATCTCGTTTTGCTTTCGCTGCCTCACTTTTTCACCTTTCATTGCTTGCCCTAGCCTACATGTGCATGCTATGCACACTCGAAGTGATTGAGACAGAGGAGCATTTTCTCTGTGCCTACCCAACCTACTATGAGATCAGGGAACGATACCATTGTCTCTATCAGGATGGGAGCGACTTCGGCCCACTATCACGATTGATCCACTTCCACAATGAGGTCTGCATTCGGCTCTATCTGCTTGAGATGATGCCCAACACAAGGAGACTCTGCTAGGAGAGATCAGAAAGCAGCAGGTGGCGACCAAACCACAAGATACAAAGGCTGACCAGACATAGCAGCATGTCATAGATTTTTATACTTTTGAGTCAGCTCCAAGACATAGTGGGATGGAGGAGGAGAAGCTAGCTGATATGCGGGCAGTCTAGATTACCGAGAGAGGGATGCAGAGGTCACCCGTGACACGGAGAGCGACTAGAGCACATTCTATTGAGATCTGACCTATCACAGCTTTCCTCAAAGGAGACCTGAGACGAGGGGTCACTCTGAACATAACTCAGCGGGTTCAGAGATCGAGGAGACCATGTCCCCGTCCACCACCATAGCGTGAGATAGCCTGACAGACGTAGATCCGAGACATTTTCACAGCTCATAGACGAGCCACCACACTACTGGGTTTTGGTTTCTGAATTCCAGCTTTCAGTATATATGTTTGGTACTTGATTTTGCTTGAGCTATTGAGCTCTTTATTTCAGCATAGTACTCAGCAAGGGCCTTAGCGTGCCCTTAGAGGCTTGTATGAGTCCTTCCTTTTGGTGAACTTTGCACTTTGTCCCATAGGCCCGCGAACACTCCCACGGACCTCTCTCTCTCTCTCTCTCTCTCTCTCTCTCCATAAAAGGAAGGAGACACTTGTATCGTGACTTTTATGGGTCCCATGGGTCGGTATTTCGGCCCCCAGAGGACGGTAATACATTCTTCTTCTTCTTCTCTCTTTCAATACAGTTTCAATGCACTCCCACCCTTTCAATACAGTTTGGATTGTCCCAAGTTAGACGTGTCTCGCCATGACCGAAACAAGATCATTAGAGCTGATATTGTCAAGTTGGAGACTGAGAGAACCTGGACTAGACCACATGAGCCTTTAGGGAAGAAGATGGCACACTACTAGAGCCATTTTCTTCATTTATCTCCAGATGAACTTATAGCCAGGCCAGCATACATGGACACACACCTATCTCACGCGCTACGTAGTATTATTGGCCAAATTCGAACCTCATCACATCGGTTGAGAATAGAGACAGGGAGATACACCCACACAGCCCCTCAGGATCGGATATGTTAGTTATGCCAGCAGGAGGAGGAGACAGAGAAGCATTACGTATGTAGATGCACGGTATATTATGAAATCCGAGGAAGATACCACTGTCTATTCAGAAAGGGATTTGGCCCACTCCGTAGGGTGACGGAGTACGAAGATAAAAAATGCTTGGGTTTGTTTTTATCAGAGCTCAAGCGACATAGAGAGACTTTGTTGGGAGACAGACAGCCGAGACCAGCCCCACCTAGGCAAAGTACACTCAGAGACTTCTTCACTACCAGCACCTCAGCTAGTTTTATGCCCTCCCCGCCATCAAAAACCCCAGGCGCCACCACCACCTTATCACACACAGGCAAATTTCCACACTCTAGTGGTGTGATTTTGGAGTGTCTCAAATACCGCAGTCCAGAAATGACCGGTAAATTTGACATCTCTGTCTGACGCTATGGATTTGGGTAATCCATGCAGACGAAATATATGTTAAATAAACAAATCCGCCACTTGCGGGGCACTAACAGATTCTCTAGTTGGAATGAAGTGAGCCATCTTGGTAAGATGATCAACCACCACAAGGATAGAATCATATCCACCTTGTGTCGTAAGCAAACCTACAATACAGTCCATGGAAATGCTCTCCCACTTACTTAGTGGTATCACCAAGGGATGTAAAAGTCCGGGTGGCTTCACCCGCTCTACCTTACTTACCTGACACGAAAAACAACGTGTCACATATTGATGAATATGCTTTTTCATCTTTGGCCAAAAGAAATCTCGCTTCACGAGATCATATGTCTTCTCGACTCCTGGATGTCCCGCACATGGGCTATCATGGCATTGTTGAATGACTCTCTGCCTGAGATCATTCTGATTAGGTACTACTACCTTGCCATTTGGCCTTTTCTTGATGCCAGGTCATCCTTTTCCCCGGGTTTTAACACATGAGCATAGGCTCTGGACAAACTCGTCCACCTTTTGAGTTTCTCTAATCTCGGTCATTAGAGCACTCTCTAACACCGTGAAACTCATGTTATGCATAATGTCTGACAACGCATCAGCAACTTTATTATCCTTCCCTCTTCGGTGCCGAATCGTCAAGTTAAACTCCTGCATGAGTTCTGCCCATCTAGCTTGGCGGCCTCTCAGGTCAGGTTGTTTACAAAAATGTTTTAGAGTATCATGATCAACATCCACCTAAAACTCTGATCCATACAAATAATGTCTCGATGTTTTCAAAGCATGGACAACAGCATACAACTCTAATTCATGAGTTGGCCAATTCCGTTGAGAGGGAGAAAGCTTCGTGCTTTCAAAGGCTATTGGCCTTTCCTCTTGGAGGAGAACTGCTTCTACCGCAATGCCACTTGCATCGGTTTCAAGGAACAACGGTTTCTGGGGATCAACTATTTTTAACACCGGTCGTGTGGCCACAGCTTGTTTTATGGTGTTAAAACTTTCCTGTTGATTCTGTCTCCATATAAAAGGTACTTTATCTGAAGTCAGATCAGTCAATGGGGATACTATTTCGAAATATCCTTTGATATGCCTTCGATAAAATTGGACAAATCCCAAGAATGATCGCAAAGCGGTCAAACTCTGAGGGATTGGCCAAGTCAGTATCGCAGCCACTTTCTTTGGATCCATTTCTATCCCCTCAGGAGTAATTATGAATCCTAAATATTCAAGTCTTACCATACACAGTATAGTTTTCTTTTTATTTACATAAAGACTGGCTTTCCTCAAAGTACTAAACACTATTCTTAAGTGTTCATAATGCTCAGTAATACTTTTACTGAATACCAGAATATCATCAATAAAATGTACTACAAACTTTCCGATATACGGACGTAGTAAATCGTTCATAAGCATGACGAATGTAGCTGGAGCATTGGTAAGTCCAAAGGGCATTACCAAAAACTCATAATGACCAAACCTGCTTCTAAAAGCGGTTTTATGGACATCCTCGGCTTTAATACGGATCTGATGGTAGCCACACTGAAGATCTATCTTACTGAAAATTATGGCCCCATGTAATGCATCTAGCAAATCATCGATCCGAGCCATCGGATGCCTGTGCTTAATAGTGATATTATTCAATGCTCTGTAATATCACTGGCGAAGCAAAAGGTGAAAAACTGGGTTGAATCTGTCCCAGCTTGAGGTATTCTTCCAGTTGTCTTCGCACCTCAGCTTCTTCTGTAAAGCTTAATCTATAGGGAGGTCTATTTACAGGTTCTGCCCCCGGGATAAGCTCAATTTTATGCTGAACATTCCGCTCTGGAGGAAACCGACAAGGTAACTCATCCCTAAAATAATCAGAGAACTTCTCCGATATCTCCTTAGCCAACTCGGCCATTTCCCCATCTTGGGTAGCCTCAGTGCTAGTCGATGCATCATCAATCGACTCTACCAATGCTATACACAAACACAGAAACTCTTTCGGAGTCTTCCGAATTTCCATGGCTGAAATTAATGGTCCTCGAGGTAAATCCTTTTCACCTCGCAAAACATATTCTACCCCGTTCATCTTGAAGTGGTAAATATGCTTTTTCCAATCAATGGCTGGATTTTTCCAAAAATGCCAAGCCATGCCCAGGGCTATATCTGCGTGAGCAAGCCTGGTCAACTCAAAGTCCAGCTTCTCAACATAGTCCTGTATTCGAAGTTCCAACTGGGTAACCCTCTGGTCCCATACTTCAATTGAACTTCCGTTTGCCATCCTGACCGTGTAAGCGTAGTTAGACGGACTAGTTTTCAACTTGAGCCTCTTAATAAGCTTCGAGTTAATTACGTTGTGCGTTGACGCTGAGTCAAATAATACAATCACATCATGATTAGCTACTTGCCCTTTCATTTTAATCAACTCGGGCTCATCGAAAACCGTATACCCCGTTGCTGCGGGCTTTGAAAGGATGTTATTGGGTGCACCGCTTACTAACTTAGTAACAGGCACACTTAACAACACAGGTACTAACCTCTGAGAAGATCCCGCCAATTGCATCTGCATATATTCCACATTGGGACTCTCTTGCATTTCCGTGTCGCATTCAAATATTATCATATTGGCCGTGCGACGGTCTTTGTTTAGTGGATAATCTTTCCACCTATGTCGCTGAAGGCAGCCGAAGCACATTCCTTCTTTTCTAGCTTTTCTTTTTGCTCAGGGGTCAACGAGGACTTTGACCAAGCCTGGGCTGCCATTGGAGTTACTTTTCTTTTTACCCGAACGGTGGTACTTGTCTTTGCTTGTCCCTCAACCGGCTTCACCTGCTTGGTTTGGCCACTTGGCTGCGAGACACTCGTCTTTAAAGTCCATTTCCTCTGAAATCCCCCTTTTCTCGGGTACTCATGCTCAGTCCCTGCGTGCATAAATCCACTAGATCTGCCTCTGGCATCCTCATAGTTCAGGGCTACTGCAATAGATTCATCTACTGTAGTCACATATTTAGCCCAAACTTCCATTTTAATCTTGTCGTTCAGTCCATAGATATAGTCTTTCAACTGAACCGACATAGGGAGAGGGTCTGTTATTTTCATAACACATTCCTTGAACTTGTCAGTGTACTTTGCCACCGACAAATTCCTCTAGCGAAGGTTTCTGTAAGCATCCCAAGCTCGAGACTCTTCGTCAGGTGGAAGAAAGTGTTTTTTAAATTCAGCCTTAAACCGTTCCCAGGTGGTAGGGGCAACCTGATCTTTCTGTTGTTTTATCCACCACCTATCCGCTGCCTCAATAAACAGGTGAGTGGTCTCGCGGATTTTCTTTAGATCAGATCCGATTTCACAAATGGCGAAGGCTTGTTCCCACTTATGTAACCAAACCTCGATCACATCAGAACTGCACTTGGTCATCCGACCAGCGTACTTTTCCGATCTATAATTAGCAATATTAGGTACCTTGACCTTCGCACGTTTCAACGAGTGTATACTGGGCTCTGGCTCTGCTGGAGCTTTGCCCTTTTCATTTCTAGATGGTCTAGCTGACAAGGCTTGCACCATCTCTCTAATTTCATTTTGACCAGCGTTCACTTAAAGCTGCTGGTTCATGATCTGTTGGTTCACTTGAAGCTGCTGGTTCATGATCTGTTGTAAGGCATCTTCTAGTACAGAAATCCTCCCCACCAAAGGAGGTGTGGTGTGATGGGACACTTGTTGCGTAGATCGTGCTCTAGATTCATCAGGATTTACCCTGGAATCTTGTTTTTTCTGCCTCCAGTGTTTCAAAAGGAAAAATAGCTTTTTTTTTTTCACTTCGAATTTCCCTTTGTTGTACAGGAATAAATCGACTGCAAACTGGAAACTAAAATTTTATATAGAAGGGAAAAAAAGATGCTCCCTGGAAGCTCCACGAAGCCTTCCTGCGCTGAAGTCTTCCTTCCGTCACCTGCCTTCCTGCTCTCTTGCAGCGGTGATGATGTTTGAGATCCCACAGTTGCGCAATCACCCGATAGTTGCGATGCTTCTAATACGTAGCACAATTCTGAAGGGTCAGCCTGAGCCACGCATCTTCCAAATTTGCCAATCAAGTAGCCATGACGCGAGAAGCCAGGTCCTAACGCCTGCGATGACGTCCGTGACTATCAAGCTACCGTCGGTCCTCTAAGGAAAAATGATACGATTCCACAGCGTAATCCTACGCTGAAGTCGTGCTTCTAGTCTCGTTGGCCGAACCGGTACCCGACCACTTCGTTAAGGCAATCAGTCGTGTATTGCCGTCCAGCCACCACGTAGCCAGCCGTCTTACGTATTCCCAGCGACAGTCCAAGACTCAGCTATGCCATGATCTTCCCACTGTGCGCCGCTTGCTACGTTTGCCCAAATCGTCACAACGGCTTTTGCATCATAATCCTGTGCATAAGTCTCTCCCTTGTCTCCACCTCCTCTAGTGTGCATAACCTGCAGATCCACTACTCTATGTGTACCTGCAGCTCTCCCTGCCTCCATCCTCAACTGATGGGAGGAGATCCACATCTGTACAATGTCAATCCTTAGTGCATGTGAGACTCGTTTGTCCTCCAGGTTTTGTGGTTTGATAATATTTCCATCCTCTGATCCTCTCATACTCAAATCAGAGGTGCCTTTCCGCTTTCATTCATGAGGTGATTTGACATAGAGAGCGCGACATAGAGAGCGTCTCATCATATTATGGAGATAGGGGGCTGGAGGCCTTGTCTGGTCCATCCTCGAGTATGATCACAAAGTTCTTCCTGCCAGAGCATGCAGCCTCCCTGATCACAGATAGCAGGAGAGGCAAAGACCTTGAGATCGAGACGTGGCACAATTGACAGAGGACAGACGCACCGATCACACTAGATGATATCTCATCTATTCTTAGACCTAGGGTGTGGCCAATAGAGGTTACTGTGGTGCTCGTCAAGCGTAGAGTAGCCGCTAGGAGGGCACGATGGACTACGACTCGAGACAACAGACAACGATCTATTACAGACTTCTTGCCTGTACTGCCTAGTACGTCATGTGTGCGCTCTACTGTACTTATTATATTGGATCAGATTTCATCTATTATGAGATGATGATGCCAGGGATGACTATGACTATGGTGACATGCATGATGATAGCATTAACCATGTCTACACAGTTTTTCTGTCCATCCCCTCTCCGCTCTCCCCCACGCGCCCTACCCCTGCTGGCTGCTCCCTCCGCCCTGTCGCCTTGCCCCTGCTGGCGCCGCTCCCGCCCTGCTGTTGCTACCGGTCGGCTGCCGCCCTGCTGCTACTATTGGCAGCCCCCCCTCCCGCTTGGCTGCTGCCCGTCCTGCCTCCCCTCCTGTTGCTGCTTCCCTCTGCTGTCCTGCCTCTGCTGCCTGCCGGCTGGCCTCCACCTCTCCCTCTACATTGCACCTCCCCCACGCAACTAGCCTACCCCCCCCCCCCCGCGCGCAGCTAGCCTACCCGCACCCCCCCCACGCAGCTTGTCTACACCGCCCCCCCTGCGCAGCCTTCCTCGCCCCCCCGTGCAACAGCTTTTGCGCAGCAGCCCCCCGCCCCTCACGACCTCTACATCTAACCCCTCCCCCCTGCCGCCTCTTCATCAAATCCTTTCTTGTGAATTTGTTCGTTTCGCTTCGATCCCCGATTCCTATTTCGTAGAGCCAATAAAGTGCTGCGCATCTTCGTTCGTAGAGCTAGCGAAGTCCCCTCACCTACTCCCCGCGCAGGCCTAGGGTCGAGCCCCAGGAGTGCCTCCCGCCATGGGGGGGCCTTCGTGCTCCCACTCCCACTCTTGCCTTAGGACCTGCACAGGAAAACAACTAGAAGTCAGTCCAAGATTCAAGATTCAAGAAATGGGAAAGGGAGAACGAGATAAATAGATGGACAAATCCAAGAAAGACGACAAAAAAAAAACAGCAAATACAACTGAAACTTGAGAATGTGGACATGCGCTACAATCGAAGCGGACTTGGGGTTCAAAGCAAAGGCGGGATCCACCTTAGCCTCAGCTTCAGCCTCAGCCTCTGCTTCTACTTCCACTTCAGCCCCTGCTTCAGCTTCACTTTCAGTTTCAGCCCTTCATTCTCATCTTCAGCTTCAGCCTCAATTTCAGCTGCAGCCTCAATTTCAACTACGAGCGACATACCCATGACATCGGCCTCTTCCCTCTCCCTTGGAATAGGGGGGTTGTCACGGATTTCATCCCCCCCGTACAGCTCTCTCACCGCTTATGGCCCGCCCCAGGTGGTCTCACATGCTTTCCACATGGGGCTGGGCCTCTAGTGTGGTTGATTACATCATGGGATCCCCTGCCTTCACATCTCGCATCCCTAATTTTACTGTAGCACCTCCTCCTCCAGGGGCTGATTGTACCTACTTATTCTTTAGTATTTCCACTCCCCGTCGCACAGCACCTTCCACCCCACATATTCTTTACTCCACCTATCATGACATACGCTTCAACCACGATCTCTCACCTATTTACTCAGACTGTCTGTACACACTTCTCACTTATATTGACTTCATACCCCTACTAGAGGATCGCGTTGCCTTGATCACCCACTCATTACACGAGGCTGCTCTTCACGCTTTCCCTCACACCACTCGCTCCATCTGCCCACCATCACCACCTGGGACCGAACCTTGTAATAGTTGGTACGATGATGAGTGTAAGGCTTTACGTCGTCAGCTCAAATTCGAAACCAAAAACAATCTTCCGAACAAACCAGAGACGCTACACGAGTATCATTGACTGATACGTAGGAAAAAACTAGATTTCGTTTGCTGGAACGAGAAGGAACTATTGAACATTTTGTTAAGTAACAACTCTAAGGACTTTTGGCAGAGATTTCTAGAGGGATGGTGTCCCTCACCACTCACCTACACTCAGGTCTGGTATAACTCACGCACGCCATATGATATCCCAAATCAGATAGTTCCTGACCTCTCACATATGCCACGCCCCGCATCCTGCACACTCTTCACTAGGGGAGGAGTGAAGGATGCCGTAAGGAAACTTCATAATGGCCCCTCGTCTTGGTCGGTCTCCTCTGAGGAAAGTTGTAATAGGTCTGACCTTAATATAAGGTGCTCTAGTCGCTCTCCGTGTTGCGGGTGGCCTCTGCACCACTCTCTCAATAGTCCAGATTGCCCGCATATCGGCTAGTTTCTCCTTCTCAATCCCACTATGTCTTGGAGATGACTCAAAAACATATAAATCTGTGACTCGTCGCTGTGTCTGGTCAGCCTCTGTATCCTGTGGTTTAATCGCCTCCTGCTGCCCTCTGATCTGTCGTAGCTAGGTCTCTCTGTGTCAGCGCATCTCAAGCAGATAGAACCTAGTGCAGACTTGGTCATGGAAGTGGATCAATCGTGATAGTGGGCCGAAGCCACTCCCATCTTGATAGAGACTGTGGTGTCACCCCCAGATCTCGTAGTAGGCTAGACAGGTGCATAGAAAGTGATCCTCTGTCTGATCACTCCCAGTGTGCATAGCATGCAAACCCGCTACTCTCTTGGTATACGTGTTGCTCTCCCTGTTTCAATTGATGGGATGAAACACGCACCTGCCCAATAGCGTTCTTCAATGCATGTGATACTCCTCTGTCCTCGAGATACTGGGGCCGATGATGCATCCCTCCTCCGAGACGCTCAGGAAGTGGTCGCGATAGAACTGGGTCTTGGTGGGGAGCTCCTGGTCTCCCCCTCGAGTCCGAGATGTGTGGAGTTGGAGGAGGTCTAACCATATGATACGGTTAATCTGATCTAGCGGGATCGACTCAGGGGGTGCATCCATATTGTACTAAAAGGGAGGGAGCTTGTCCATCTGAACCCCGTGCTTGGCAAACCATGTGGATATGCGTGCATACTATGTGTCCGCCCTGCACTCAGCTAATCTTTTGGATGACTCTAGGGCCAGCCTCGGTAGTCTCCAGTGAGGTAGGTCCCAAACTCTATGAATGAATGTCAGTCTAGAAGATGGCATCAGTTTGTAGTGGTGTCATGGCAAACTGTGCCTGTACTATCTCATGAGGGACCGAGGGCTTGCTTCGAGTCATCCTAGATTCCGCAATCACCTGTAGCCGCTCAATCTTCTATCGGTATATCACAACCCTAGAAGGGTGGTGCATACATTGCAGTCGGTCGCGCTAGTGTATCGAAAAGCCAGCACTTTGTCGGTGGATCCTGAAAGTGTGCCTGTAAGCATTGTCTCTCGAATCATGCCAAGAGTCGTGCATGGGCTCCTGTGAAGACTGCTCCCAAATATGTGTAGGACTGCACTATCTCCACTAGCTCATTTCGATAGGTGAAATTGAGTCGACAAAGCACTGCGTGTCAGGTGTTGATGAAGACTATAACCTTGGTCTTCCCAAGGTTGATTGTCAGGCCTCTCTCTCTGCAAAATCCCTCTAGGGCCTCCAAGTGTCTCTGCAGCCCCTCCGCTGAGGATGAGATAAGGACTATGTCATCAGCGTATAGCAGTATCTGTTTCATGAGATCAGCCAGGGGTGATCCTTTGCCTCCTAGGCGGTCTATGAAGGAAGGTCTCATCAATGTAAAGCCCAAAAAGGGTCGATGAGAGGGGGCAGCCCTTCACTCCGATCGTACTTTTGACCTAGTCCGATAGACCACTTGGGGCAAGAACTCTGCCTCTAATTGACTCATAAAGGCTCATCAGTCCCCATATCAGTGTCATGTGGTGGGCCTGGGCATAGAGGACATATCCAGCGGTGTCAGCATCTGGGCATCATAGAGGGAACATGCATATGTGTGCCACACATCTGGGTCAGTGATGGGAATAAGTGGCTTCCCTTCCAATAGAAACCCCCATCCATTGATCGGGTCTCCTCCGAAAGATCTGACAATCTCAGCCTAAATGCAAAAGAGTCAACTGAGGCACAAGTCTCCTCCTTGATCCTGTCTTCTGTGAGGGCAGCCAACAGTGAAGACCCTTGAGCTCTTTGTGTCCCCACTTCCCTTGCTGCACCAATAGCCTTGTGGATGGCATCTTGAAGCAGGATGAACTGCTCACCAAAATTACTGGATAGATTGCCCAAGAAAATGGGCCCTTTTTATAGGCTGGAAACCCAGCCGCCCAGCCAGCCGCCCAGCCAACTAAATGAACTGACTGACCAGTTCACAGACTGGCTCCACCACTTTGCTGCTCAGTCTGGCCACGTGGCGCCACTGTCCGACCCTGTTCCAGGTCCTTTCTTGGCCTTTTTTCTGGCCAGTTCTCCACGCCTAGTAGTCGCGCATCTGCTCCTGTTCTCGTGCCTGTCTGCTGGACCTGCTCCAGCCTGTATGCACTTGGTATGGTTCTATACAATCGTCGGCAGCCACCTTCAGACGTCCTACAACTGTGTAGCCTGTAGTAGCTCCAGAGGCCTCTGTTCCAGGACCCTTCCAGCCCTGTACACCTGTGCCAGATGCTCTGTGCTGTCCCTGCTGGCCACGTGTCTGATCCGCACTGAATCTGTCCTATAGATGCTCCACAACAACCAGGTACTTTCTCTAGTGCTGCCCACATGCCTGCCTCATTAGTTTTTCTATAACTAACGTTGCTAGATTTGAGTGTCCAACCGTTTGGTAGACTCTTCTAGATGCAAAGTATGTCACTCATGACCAACTCGATAAAAGGCTCTCTATGCAGACCATAAACTAACCATGATTAATAGGACTCATACATGATTAGGACTTTTTAACTCAAAAACTACCCATGTCTTTCTTTCACGAGAAATTACAACGTGAATTTATTGTGGATAAGTAAAACTAAAGAAGCACAAAAAGAGAAATCTTTTATAGAAATTAAGTATTCAGAGGACCCTCCAAGGGATGGAAATTTGCTGCATGTCTCTATGGCCCTTTTCATCCTTCACGTGCTTTGTAGAGGAGGCCATGTGCTTATTTTTCCCTAATTTGGCCCTGGCTGGTACATAATATTTTTTGTAGGAGTAGAATGATGTAACTGACGTAGATTTTATTTGCTGAGTACATTTGGAGGAAGCTGGGTTTTGTGTGTGTGTGTGTGTGCGTATGTGCACTGATGGGGCAGGTGTGTGCGGGTGAATGGGCAGAATACAGGTTGGGGTGAGTGGGTCCATATCCTCAAGCGAGGCTTCGTTTGTCTGTGGGTTGTGGTTTTTATTGGTCTATACTTTCACAGTATTGCACGTCATATAGATTGACATAATAAGTTTAGTTCACATGTTCCAGGGAGTTAGATGTACTGTTGCGGAGACGTTCAGCAGCAGATGTGGTCTCTTTTGCTTCTACACTCAAATCGCTTTCTCGTTTGGTAATTTCTAACATCTTTGGACAAACCCGTATTTCTTTGATTGAGGTCATTGCTTGATATATGAACTATTCTGTTGGAATTACCTTTTTGCGTAATGTCCCAATTCAATTGACGCGGTTGTAAAATATTTTGAACTAACGAGAGCTGCCATGCCAAGTCCTTTCAATGTGAAGTTCTTTGAGATGTGATCTCTGTTAGAACTTGAACAAAAACTTCCCTCTTGAGGATATGCTCAATCTTTCAGGGCACATAGGAGTCCTAGCGGCACCATTGTCTTAGGTGTAATCCATTGCCTCACCCAACTGGATATTTCGTGGCCCTTGAAGGCATATCCAATCTTTTGGCTCTGATAACTATCATCGATTCTTTTTACACTATGAGAGCTGCATGGAAACTAGATTGATATACTTCAAAGTTTCCAAGGTCATATGGCACATGCCAAAGTCTCGATTCAAGCCTTTTGTATCATGAATAAACAACACGAAAGTAGGAGATTAATCCATGAGTATCTAGGTTGTATGGGCATAGAGTATTCAATTCTCCTTGGAATGCGATGAAATGTGTAGCTCCATGTTTGCACAATTGATTCCCATAAAAAATACACCACTTGAAAGAACCAGAACCTCACTAACTCCTTGATAAGGTGCATTTGATGACTAAAGGGGCTGGCTCTTAAGTGTTTGTGAACTTGTGTGGTAAGTGCCTTAAAAATGGATGGACTTTCTCTTTTTGGACCATGTTGAATGGGACCCTCAAGCCCACATGCCAACACATTCATTACCTTGCTACCCTTGCTACTATTTTGACAATGGACATTTCTAAACTCCCTTGCAAGGTAATGGATGCAACCCAACACGAGGGTTGCAAAAAGGCAGGAATTGGATGGATGATTATTGAGGGATACATGTGTTGGATCTCCCTGACAAAGTTCTCACTAGAGAGATTGGAATGCAGAAATTCCTAGATAAGATATGGCATGTTATTGTAAAGCTACCTTGAGGGAGTCATACAGTTGTTACTAGCATGACTAATGTTACATCCCTAGACATCATGTATTTCAAGTTGACAATTCATATTGCTACTCACTGGATGCATCTTTATGACAGTGCCGCACACATCAAGGCTCCTCGTAAGAATTGATGCAACAAAATCTCAAGACTCCGGCTTTTGAGCACTCTAGGGGCATCATAATTATTAGAGGGTAACCAAATACAAGCATTTGGATGCTCATCTGAAGAAACCCCATTACTTCACTATGTTGATTTGATGCAAAGGTCTCTGGCATGATCAGAGGCTCAAAAGGAGAGAGGGCATGTGAGCAGAGGAAGCAGGTGTCAGTGTCTTTGTGCAGTTCTCTCCTGTTTTTCGGAGCTGGTGCCCTAGTTGATAGAGGGCCTGGAGTGCAAGAAAAGGTCTTCAACCAGGTGGAGGGCCTAGAAGAGGATGTGGTGTGCGGTGTCTCCATCTTCAGTATCTTATAATAGACTCAGACCCGCCACCTTATGTTCAGAGGAGCATCATGTTCTCAATTGCAATGCAAATCTTTCTAGTGCCCCTTGTGGGAACCACCTGATGGGGCATTTGAAGTTGGGTTGTATGTGGTTGTCTTGCTCATTACTGGGTGGCCTAGGGGTTGTGACAATGAAGTAGAAGGCTCACCAAGATGTCCTAGTGATTTGCAAATTACTGGCCAGCAGGCCTTCTACGCTTATGAATCATAATGACATTGATACATAAAAACCCCTTCTGAGTGCTGTCTCAGGGAGCTTCTCATGTATCTGTCCAGATACATGTGCGACTTACTAGTATGTAGTCTTTGTTCAAGCTTGTCAAGTTTTGGAGTGACCTTAGGATTTCTGTTCCCTTCTCAAAAGTTTGGCAGCCTCTTGGCACCAGTCATACACCTGCTTACATATACCTGCTTCACTGTGGCATCCATGCTGTTTGAACAGGTATGTTGAGAGAAGCCTGCCTTTGTCTGATACATGTGCATGGTACCTTTATGCAGGTCCAGTCGCTTCCAAATATGGTCATCATGGATGAGATAGGTGTTCAGGTATATTCTTACGCACTGTCTGGGATCAGGCTAACAAACGATGTAGTGCTGTGTAAACATTCTCTTTTACATTTCTGAAAAGATTTCAAGTTGTTTGCAACTATCTTGCACACCACGGTAGATAATTTTGGGTGTGTTATGTCTACCAAACTTTCAAATTGTAAGCTTTGATGGTAATGGTTGACTCGTGTGGTCTTTACTGCAGGTCAGGAGTTCACTTTTAGCAGCAAGAGCAGCTGAAGAAAATGCTTCACAAGGGGGCTATACAGCTGCTGCAGGTCTTATGTTAACCTTGCTGCAAAGTTCTTAAAAATCGGTTTTAGCCTTATTGTGTAGTAGAGCTCCTCAAAGATGAAGTTTGATTGTGTACGTAAAGCTTTTCTGCATGTCTGCACGTGTATGGTCTCTTTGGTGTTTATTGCTTATCATGGTCCAACATCTCTGCCTCTACTCAACCTCGGCATTTCCCATCTTTCTAATGGAAAGGGAGCTGATGAAATTCGGTGTATGTATCGTTCGTTCTATATGAGTTCCATTTATGGTAAACCAAGCTCCATCACTTGCAGAGGCTGCCCGAAAAGCACGAGCTTGGGCTGAGGAAGCCTTTTTTCAGCCATCCATTATGTCCCTCCTGTATTTACCTTTGGAGCATCATTTTGCTATCTACACAGTAAGTGCTCGCCTTCATATATACTGCTGAGCACTCAATAAATTGAGAAGAGAATGCAGAGCAGCTCTAACTATCTGTTTTTGTTTTACACCAGCCATTTTTTGTGCCTGTTCTTCTGCATACAGTCCTTGCAGCAGTGAAGGAGATCCGGAGGTACCGTAGAGAGTGCAGAAATGCCCAGGCCATTGGTTCACAGTGATACACATATATCAATTTAACAGGATGTATGAGAGATGCATTGCTTACCACGAGTTTGGGAACAAGATTTCTAAGGCAGAGATTTGAAATGAAATTCTGTGAATTGAGTGAGGAAGCTTTCACATTTTCAAATGCTTGCCTCCCCAAAATAATAATCAGATTTGTAAAATCCTTCAGGTTGTACGTCATATGGGTCTCCTTAAGTTTCTCTATCTATTTAAAAAAAAAAAAAAGGTTTCTCTATCTAGTGTAGGCATAGTTGGAATAGATGGTAAAATATTTCCCGATTAGTGAGACACTTATATCCAAATCAATGCAATGGGATTTCAAGGTAATGGAGTTACAATGCCTCTATGAGCCAGTCTTTGAAAGATGCACAAAATTGGTGAAAGTAAACTTTGAGGATAAAGAGCTCCCCTATAGATAAAGAACTAGGCTAATACTCGAGTGTCATGAGCATTCACTCGAACAATGCTATAGGACTCTTAGCGTAACAATCACTAAGGGATTACTTGTATCATCCAAGTCAATGAGTTCGAGAAGCCCCATAACTCCCATACGCAAATGTAGGTTTTAGTGGTTGAATCAATTATTCACTAATAATTCCAATCCATTTGAAAAACATCTTGTCAATGCATTATTTCCGTGCGTTCTCCAAGTTGCCATGCTTAGAGTTGCAAATGTGGGCCATCATGCATGATTTGCTAGACTTGACAAACATAACCAACATGGCACATGCAGCATTGGAAGATAATAATGTAGGGTGGATTCTTCTACTTGTGCTAAGTTGAATGAAATGTGATTTTGTAATCTCTCAACGATTGCAATGTAAGGCACACTTGTTTTTGGATGTGAAGATGTTATGTAGTACATCATTATCAAAGAAAAAATAAAGCGTCTCTCATCATGCGAAGGCGATACTTGAAAGACCAAGGGAGACTATAAGGATGCAAATGAATATAGAACCATAAGTGCAAGAACTCGAGAAAGCACCACCTAGCTAAATACATTAGAATGGATAGTTGATGGTTTAAATTTTCTTTTTACTTGAATCTAGTAGCTTGGAATTGTTAGTCTCAATTTCTCCCACATGAGATGTGGCATTGTTGAAGGACTTTTAGCCACCCATTATGCAATTTATCATTTAGTTGTTCACCCTTGCTCTAGTCATAAGTATTGTAATAACTTATTTGTCTCAACCAACCTTTGTGAGATTCCACACTCTCACAGTAGATGCTTGTTGGATATAAGGCATTAAGTGTACACGTACATCGTGGCACATTTTATATCCTCGCATATGTTTGCCAATCTATGCTAGATGATTGGATTTGTTACCCAAGACACAAGATGCATTACCTACAGCTAAACATTAAAAGCCTACTAACGATGTATCTTTTAGCTTGATATGTTCATTTTGATGTCCATTGTTTGCATAGTGTACCTTTTGAAGCTATTATAGTTTATCACTATCATGTTATACACCTAATAATTAGTTTATGGGAAACGTGTGAAAGAAATGTAGAATGGGCATTTCTAAATTCAATGCTCAAGTACTTTTCACATTTCTTTGTAGGGTGGGTACATAAAAGATTTCTTCTAAATGGTTGCCCTTGTAATCATCATTTGTGATTTCTTGAATTGGGGATTTTCAACTTAAAAGACAACAAAAGAGGCCTATAGATGCTTGGATTCAGGACCGCCTTGTTGCAGCAAGGGCTCAGCAGCATACACTTTTAGTTCAGAGAGCAGAGTATGTCTTTTACGTTCGAGTCATTTTGGACACAGAAGGGAGGTAGGGTTAACAAGCAGTTCTTTTCTACTCTTGGTCCCAGAGATAGTAGGGAGAGTGTAGCTTGTTGACTCAGGTAGAGTTCTTTAGACACATCCAGAGGTCGTCTTGCAGGTTGTAACCGAATTCTATGCCTCCCTTCTTATAGTAAATCCAGACACTTAGGCCACAAATGATGCTAGAGTGGTTATTTGGCGACACTTACTTGGGTTGGTGACAGGGGATATGATTGTTTCACTTGATGCACCCTTCACTAATGTAGAGTTCAGGATTGCTCTCTTTGCCCTTCACAAGGGCAAGTGTCTTAATTCAGATGGACTAACCCTCTTATTTTTTATTACTTTTTGGGATCAGATTCGGGATCATATTATCTCAGCCCTGCAGGGTGTATGAGACTCGGGTGAGATGACAGACTCACTTACGGAGGGTCTCATTCATTTGATTCCGAAAGGGGGTTGCAGGAATTTAGTATCTTAGTGGAGACCGATTACCTTGCTGGGTATCTTGTTCAAAATCCTAGCTAAAGCTATCAGCCTTCATCTACAGCCCTTTCTATTAGATCTTATCCATGATACGCAGACGGATTTTGTGCATGACAAGAGCATCTTTGATAACATCTTATTTTGGGAGGCTTCGGAGTGGGCCATGCATAATGGCCACAGGTTGGCCATTCTACTCTTGGACTTTGAGAAAGCTTATGACAGGGTGCACTAGGGCTTTCTAGAGGGCACATTACTCGCTTTGGCTTCTTAGATGCATGGATCAGAGGAGTGTCATTCCTCTACAGATCAACCCACAACCAGGTTCTTATTGGTGGAGTCAAGGGAGACAGGTTTGAGATTACCAGATTAGTCCTCAAGGTTGTCCCCTAGCCTCCTTTTTATTCCTTTTTGTGGTTAAGGCTATGAGCTATTACATTAATGCTCAAGCAGGAATTGTAGTACTCAAGCTTCCTCTAAGGCAGGAGGATGAGCTCTTAGACAGTGGATTGACAGATGACACGGCTGTATTTTTGGATGCCACTCCACAAACACTGAATTCATTCAGGACAGCATTGGATTTGTTTTGCATTGCGATAGGTTCACACATTAATTGAAACAAATCCAATGGCTTTTGGATCAGTGATGATGACACTCTAGTTTAAGGGATGGACGTTAGGTTCACTTGGATTCAGAGGGGAGCCTCCATCAGATATCTAGGATGCCAAGTTGGGTTGGACATCTCTTCGGTAGAGTAGTTCGCTCCCTTGTTGGAGACTATCAGGAGGAAACTCATCGTTTGGAGTTCAGCCAGACTTGACCTTGCGTCCAGAGTTGTGGTTGTGAGCCATGTATTGTTGGCCATTGCTTGGTTTGTTTGCTCATGTTAGTGCAGATCTAGAGATTGTACCGCTCAACTCATGAGACCTATTGGGAACTTCCTATGGAGCAGTTTGGATGGTATCTTAGATGTTGTAGCCAGGGTGGCTTGGGAGACCCTCATTCTCTCCACATGAGAAGGGGGTCTCAATATTATTGACTCGAGCTTGTAGTGTATGGCCTTGCTTTGCAAATTTAAAGTATGTGGATTGATGCTTGGACAAGAGCCTTGGAAGGATTTTTTCTCACGCAGCATTCAGTCTTGCACACCTTCTCATGGGGGAGATTGGTTGGACAGCAGTAGATGGATCTTTACTTCAGTCCATCTCAAATTCCCTCCTTCCCCTCTCATGGCTGCTATTCTGAAAGCTTGGAGCTACATCAGAAACACACTTCGCAGAGTTCCACCCACTTCTCGTGAAGAGATTCAAAGGCAGCAAGTCATGTGGAATGAATCGATTTTGGATCATGGCAGGCCACTCAGAGTGTCACATTATATGCAGTGGTCTAGATGGGAGAGGGGACCTGCCTCTACTGTAGGCGCTTCGCAGGCCTTTATGAGACTTCCAGAGGATCATAGACTTGTAGCAGTTGGCTACCTCAGAGGGAGTGCACTCAGGATATAGTAGATACAAGCAGCCATTCCACCAGAGTGGATTGACAAAGATGACATGCCACTTACAGAGTCAACTTGGTGGAGAATGTTCTTAGGGACGGGCATTCTGTTACAGGTCATTGCATTGCAGGATGCACATGAGGATACCCTTGTCTTTGATGTTTAGTCAGGGAGGCAGACTTATCAGATCTTCTGATGATATTCTTTTGGAGGTTGCATTTCAGCCTATCAGGATTGTAGGAGGAGTGGGGCAAGGATTCACAGTGGTTTCTTGACCCTGATCCCATTCTCCTTGTGCTAGGGTCTTGGAGACTCTGGCTGTATGGTGGTTCCCCTATTAGGTTCTTGCAGTGGGACCCAGGGGAGTGGGAATGGATTGATGAGGAGCACCAAGAGAAGAGCTTTTCCTTCTTTCCCTATATAGTTAGAAATGCCCGGAGATTTCAACTCAGCAATACAGGTTGGAGGCCCTCCAGAGTGGAGGCAGTCGATCAAGCGAGCGATGTCGAGCGAGCAGGACCAAATAAGCGAGCGAGAAAAAGCGAGCAAAGCAGAAATGGTTAGGCTACCAACACATAATCTCATTGTATGTATGTGCTCATCATTAATAAAGATTTATAGTGCTTCCGCAACATTAAACATGGTTATAACATAATATTGCAAGTGCACACATTAGTAAAAGTGTTCTATATTCTATGAGATGAGCTTAAATAGAAATACTTTGGCTATCAACAACAGGTACTATATAGTTGAAGTATATAGTTGAAGTGCATCACTTGAGAAAAACATAACATCACTATATGTATGTATTAAATGGTAATAAATCTTGATAGTATTACCATAATTTTAAAGATGATTATAACATAAGCTTGTAAGTCTACATTAGTGATAGTGCTATTTATTCTCATGAGATGAGCTTGCATAGAAATTCTTTGGCTACCAACAAGTAGTATATATTTTAAGTGCATCATTCAATAAAAACTTTAACATCGAACATGATCATAACATGTTATTACGAGCGGCCTAAATCCTCCTCTTTCGGGTCAAAACAGGGAGCGTGTTAACGCGCTCCCTCTTTTGGCCTGAAAGAGGAGAATTTCGACATCCTGTATCTTTTGATTTACAAATCCAAATGGGGTCATGTTACATATCAAAACGAATGAAAAGGCATGATTTAGATGATTATCATGACCTTTTGCACCATTTAGTAAAACTTCATGCATCAAAATGTGAATTTAATAAACAATTAGCCGTTTTCTTACATCGGATCTAGAGGAAAGTTTACCTAATAGGGACCATGTCAATATGTTGTCTATTTTGGCTTCTACCATTGATTTTATAAGCAAAGATTGATTTATTTTGAAATTTAATTTATTTTAAAGAAATGGATATACTCTCTTTAGATTTTGTTGGATTGGTGGGATGTAAGAGTGATTCATTAAGGAGGTTTTTTTTGCAAACAGAAAAACATGCGTTTTGTTCCAAGAGTGAATAGAGTTTCAAAAACCAAGAATTTGCACATGCATGTAATGTGGACTATTCCATTCAAGAATTCATACGAAACTTTTGACTTGTGTGAAAGATTTCATTGGTGATCTCACTTATGTTGGTGGTGGAGAGAGAGAACTTGATTGTGGAGGATTACAAAAAATTGAATGAGTAAAAGTGAGCAAAGATAGGGTGCGTCTTTACTAATGATGCCTTGGCAAATGACATAGGTCCAACTCTCTCATGGACTTTTGAAGAAGTTAGACAATTTGCTAAAATAAGGATTTGTCAATGTATTATTGTTTTATTTTGATTGTTTTTTTTTGTTCACTCACTTTTTTTGCTCGCTTTTTTTGGTTCACTCACTTTTCCTCGCTCGCTTTTTGGTAATCCTCTCTAGCGTGCCACATTGGGATAGTTTTCAGATTTTCGCAGCTGTGCGGAAGAACTTTTGGAAGAGGCTATGGAAATCCCTCAGGAATAGAAAGATCACTCTTTTCTTTTGGCTTTCTATTCATGGAGGGGTTGCAGTGAACCTGTGGAGGTCTAGGTTACGGGGCTGACCCTACTTGTCATCGTTGTCACATGGCAGTTGAATCAGTACAACATTGCCTTTGGAAGTGCAGACATGCGAGGACGATTTGGAAAGGTGTTGCTAGGATTGTGAGCATCTTTCATATAACACCTTTCTATATGAGTTGGGGTTCAATGGCTTGGTTATCTCTTATTGGCCCACATGTGTTTTTCGAGGGACATGATCCAGATTCAACTTTCATTCTACGGTGACATTCAATGGAGTCTTGTTCCCTCGAGGATGTTCCCCTCACTCCTTTCAGAGCTACTCATGCCTCAGTAGACACTTCTTGGGAGATTTTGGCTAGCATTACAGCTTGGCATATTCGGAGAGCCAGGTGTACAGAGGCGATGGAGGGTATCCAGGTTCACCCTTCCCAGACTATGGCCAATATTTGGACTGACACACTATATACTCTGATGGCCATTTGGGCAAGCATGCAGGGATCCTCTAGAGCAGCCACTGCCAGGAGAGTTACTTTTTTCAGAGATTGGAGGGGATCTCCTTTCTTCTCTGAGATGGCATTTTCAGCCTCCGCCTTGGTTCTTTATTAGCTCACTTTGAGCTGTTTTTTCCTCATGCATTGCATGATGTACTCCCGCATTTGAGCTTGCTCTTGCAGTTTTCATTCATACTTAATGAAGTAATTTTCTTGAAAGAAAAAACTTAAAAGACAGAAGGTTATAAATAAGAAAGAGTACTCTTGGATCTAGAGAGAGAGAGAGAGAGAGAGAGAGAGAGAGAGAGAGAGAGAGAGAGAGAGGGAGGAGGGGGGAGAGGGAGGGAGGGGGGACACATGCACACGCACACGCACACGCACACGAACACGAACATGAACACGAACACGAACATGAACACGCACATGCTCATGCTCATGCACACACACACGCACATGCACGCATGCCTGCATGTACGTGCATTGATATGTATTCCCCTAGGTATTTTTTCCTTTTGAACATTGATATGTATTCCCCTAGGTATTTTTGCATTCTTTAGCTAGCCATTTGGTGAATTTCTTGTTTATAGAACTGCATTTTTTGTCCCCACGTTATGCTAGAAATTTGTATAGCGTTTCATCGTCACTATCCCCTTAATTGCATATGCATCCTCTCGGATATCAGTGGTTGGTTCCATCCATTTCATTCCCTCTTTATGCCATCTTGTGAGATGCATAGCTTCGATTGCCTTGTGTGGTATCTTGCTAGCGTACATCTTCTCAACTTTGTTGAGGGGAGCCATGAATTAGCATAATTCCTTCTAAACGTGTCATACTTGCCTTATGCAATAGGGCGAGGTACGGTGTCTGTGCCTTAACCCCTAGCTCCCCTACGAGAAACGTTATTGTAGGGTTTCTTTTCATAGTAGGTCCTAGAGAGCTTTGGTGCCCAAGCTGGACATCCGTAAATGATCACTGTTTGCACAAGCATGGTTTTTCCAGAGGTGTGCCTTCCTATGCTTGTTTTGGAAGTTATACAAAGCTTTCAAGCCTCTCAAAATTCTCCTTCCCAATTTGTAGCCATCTATAAATTCTAGCCCTAGATATTTATATGTGTTTACTATTTCCAAGGGCTCTCGTTCAAAGGCGACATAATTTTGTTCGTTATAGGTCCCAATCACCATTACTTTTGTTGTGTCTATGTTGACCAACATTCTTGAATGTCTACAAAAGTCCTCAAGTGCATCAAGATGTGCTTGGGTGTTCTCCTTGCTCTTAGAGAGAGAGAGAGAGAGAGAGAGAGAGAGAGAGAGAGAGAGTTGACAAGTTGTTCCATGCTATTAGTTCCTTCCATAGTTGTTGCTCACTTTTCAAATTAGTGTGAGAGAAACGAGTGCATCTATAAAGCATTTTCTATGCTTTTGTGTTATTGGGGGTCATTGTAATTGAGTAACTACTACTCAAACTTTTGCTAATTGTTGCACTTTTTTGCCCATTAGTTTCTTGTTACTAGAATTAGATATACATTCAACTACAATTACAATAATGCTGCTTCCTTACATTAGTTCATTGTTCAAGATTCATGCGATGAAAAGCCAATATTGAAAGGAGATTGCAATACAACAGTGGCTATTGCTAGCAAACTCTTTGATTAACAATGAACAACCAAATGTCTCACTCATTCACACAGTTTTAACCAAAACTACCACTAATTAAACAACACCATTTCCAATAGCTCCACCACTATACACTTGACTACACACTCAACATGCACACTCAAAAAATGAATAGCAAGGAGACTTAGCTAGTCTACATCTCTACTATTTATGAATCGGTGAAAAACAAGAAAACAATAGTAAATTGAGGACATCATCATCACAATCCATCACTCAAATATGCCCCATGTGCACGAGGTTGCTTCCCCTAATGGTTTTGATTCTACCAACATGGGACAAAATATGGATATGGCTAACAAAGTCTCTTAGTCCATGTATGAGTTTTTTTATTTGAGTTTAGCGATGCATAAAAAGGGGCATAGACAATGTAATGAGAGAAAGAGAGAGACGAGAGGAGTCCTATAGGCATTTGTCTTATGGGTGGACAACTCTCTGCTTGTGAGCATCGCCAAAATAATCCTAAGTATACTTCATGAGTGAATCTCCTTGATGTGCACTTGGCAAAAACTCCCTTATCTGGATGACCATGAGTAAGTTGGGGTCAACATCTTGGCGAGACATTAGCTAAGACGTGTTCTCATGGTGCTCGGGATGCTCGCGTGCTTGCACATGGTGAGGTTAACTCTGTTTCTATTGAGGACGTATATACTCCTTCTTCAAAACATCACCATACTCCCTTATATTCCCAAATTCATCATAAGGATTTGCTAAACGATCAACTGCAGTTTGTACTTGACACTCAACACTCAGATCATAATGATGAAATCCATCACTAGTATTATGACTCGTAACTGGCATATCAATGTCAACTGGAACATGGCACATCATCATCCTACTCATGGTTATACAATGAAAGCTTTGATTATTATAATGCTTTAGATCCACCTTGTAATTCTTGCTAGGTCTCTCAATATACCTGCAGAAAACAATCACATAAACAAACATGCATTGAAATATAGAACAAAGCACAAAAAAACACACACAACTACTCACTCCAAGAAATCTCCTGTATAGTCTGCTCCCAATTTAAAGTCGCTACGCTCCAGCAGACCAAGATGCAAAGAATGAGCAATAGGATAGATGGAGCCAAATCATGCGGAGCCAAATGACGCACCGCCAGTAAGAGACACCACCAAACATGGAGCCAAATGATGTGGAGAACAAGCCCACACCTACCCACTACCCCCATGCACATTACCCATCCAACACATGTCCCACGACCACACTAACCATGGTCACCCTTCACGTGGGGGAATGGGGCCGAGGGAGGGCATTTTGGGATGGAAAGCGAACTGGAAATGGTGAGTGGCTGCGAGCCATTTCCAGTTTGCTTTCCATCCCAAAATGCCCTCCCCCGGCCCATTGCTCTATCCAAATAATGACAAGATGGAGGAATTATGACAAGATTGAGGTAAGTATGGTATCAACTGAACAAGCACCAAACTATGACAAGTTGGACTTGGTCAGACTGTTGCAAGCAATAGGTGTCAACTGAAGCATTCCAACAAGTTAGTGTGAGCAATTCGTCCAATCTCTCCATATATTCATCATTCTTGGCCTAATCAACTCAGGAATCTCAAGAATTCGTGACCCTCCACCAATTCTATTGTGATTTGACTGAGGATGATCCATAGGGAGACTTCTTCACTTGTCATTATCTATAAACACATTGGGTATGTACATACACATTGGCTATGTATGTATGTACAGATAGCATATACGATTTCGGGAGCTAGTAGAAATGGGTTACCAAAGGAGTGCAAAGAAATGCAAATAGAAGTTTGTGAAAATGCACAAGTACTAGAAGCGAAGTAAAGATGGCAAGGCTGGTAAGATCTAAATAGAGACGATAGCCTCCTCAAAGTGTTTCAAAAGAGTACCTTCATCTCTGTAGTGACCTTGTGCTGTAAACTTATCTGCAACACTTTCTGGAGCACTGTCTCTATCTTAGCATCTCTCATCTCAATGTCCTTATTTAATGCTTTGATCTAACTCTCCATTGAAGCTTTGAGAGTGTGTGAGTGCTGTACATCTCTTGTTTCAATAAACTTCATAGGTGCTAAACATTGGCGACTCCCGAGAAACCTATGAATCCCAAGATCAATAGTGTTTTGCTAGGAGTATTCACAAATCAAAAAATGGTGGAGAAGCTACTTCTTATCATCGTGAGGAGAGGAGATTGGGGTGGGAATGACAAAAGAGAGTTTGGAATGGCAACCTTCCCATGATTCAGAAGAATAATAAAACTGGGATATGACCTGAACAAAAAAAAAGAAAATGCCCGCTTAAATTGCTCTCAGCCTACACTGAAAGGCTAGCTTAAGTGCAAGAAACCAATCCAACCCTTTTGTTTTATAGGGTTGGTTTTCTTGCACTTAAGCTAGCATTTGCAGTGTAGGTTGAGGGTAGTCTACCCGATTTAACAAACACAAATTTGTAATCTTTTTTATTTATAGTAATAAAAGCCGACATTTTCCCCTTAAAAAACAAAGATCATATTTCAGTTTTATTATTCTTGTGAGTAGTGGGAGCATTGCCATTCCTAGCTCTCTTTTTCCAGTTTCGATCTTGAGCTCCTCTCCTCACCATTGCAAGAAGTAGCTTCTCTTCTGTTGTTCAATATGTGAATACTCACATCAAAGCACTATTGATCTTGGGATTCATAGGTTCCTTAGAAGTCACCTACGATATTGTTGAAACAAGAGACATGCACTTTTGGAAGCTTCAATGGAGAATCGTATCTAAGCACTGAAGAAATACATCGAGACAAGAGATGGCAAGATGGGAGCAACACTCAATATAGTGTTGTTGTGCAGATAAGTTTACAAGAGGTTGCTGTAGAGATAAAGGTATGCATTCGAACACTTTGAGGAGGCTATTGCCTCTATTTGGAAAATCCTACAACAATACTCCTCTAGATCTCTCCTCACTTGTCATCGATAAAGTAAAACAATTAGAACGTAATTATTCGAACCATAGATGTTGGCTATGAAAGCAAAAGATAAGCTATTGGGGTAGCGAGCCTATACTAGAATAGGCTAGTAGAAGATCAAAGTTAGTACACCTTTGGAGTCACTTGTATCTTTGTAATAAGCAAGTCTAAATTGCAACTTTAAGCAGCAAGGACGAGCCATCATTTGTATTTTTTTTGTTTATACTAATAAAGCATGCATTTTCTTTTAAAAACAGTCATATTCCAGTTTTATTATTCTTGTGAGTAGTGGGGGGGTTGCCATTCCCACCCCGAGCTACTCTCCTCACCATGGCAGAAAGTAGCTTCTCATCCATTCTTTTGTTTGTGAATACTCCACAACAAAGCACTATCGATCTTGGGATTCATAGGTTCCTTAAGAGGCACTTATGTTTAGCACCTATGAGATTTACACAATGAGACAATATTGTTGAAATAACAGATGTAGGGTGATCACGTACTTTTGGAAGCTTCAATGGAGAGTCAGATTGAAGAATTATAAAGACATCGAGACGAGAGATACTAAGGTGGCTCAACAAAGCATTGCTGATAAGTCTACAAGAAGAGATTGCTACAAAGGGGAAGGTATGAATTTGAAACACTTTGAGGAGGCTCATTGGGGGATGTCAAAGTGAGGGATCAAGGAGGATCAAAGATAATAAGGAAAGTTATAAGGGAGAGAGATATAGGAAGACTCAAATGACTATTGTAATATGTGTATCTCTTCTATTCAACAATACATGATAGGCCTCTTATATAGAGAATGCCCTTGGATAGTCAACACATGTGGGATCCTCTCATCCACATCTCTCCTTGTGGACATCCTTGATCCACATCTTCACATCATGTAGTCCACATCCTAGGGTGGCTACTTTCATTCTTTCCTATACCATACCTTAGCCTTTAATCTATGTGCTCATGGCACCATATCTCAATACCTCCCCTTGATGCCATGATCCATTGGCTATTGCAAGGTGGTCAGATGTGAGTTTACATTCCATCACCTCCCCTTAGTGCAATACATTGCTACTTAAGGTGGTCAAGTGTGGCTTTTACATGTCAATACCTCCCCTGAGTGCTTACACGGCTACTTGCAGGTGGTCAAGTTTGATTTACAAATGTGTGGGGGGCTAAAGCTGGCAAGGTTTTTGCTTCTCAATGCTTGATGTCGATGGCATTTGCTTCTTTGATTGATGTAGCTTGATGCATGATGCTTTGTTCTTCCATGTGCCTTAAGGCTTTATGTGTGGATGCCATGTTTTGTGCTATGGTCATCTCATGCACTTGTGCTTTTGGCATGCCTATGACAACGATGTGTGCATTCATGCTTTGATTTGTCATTTGTTGTAAAGGTCTTACCAAGTGATTTATTTCAATATTGGTAGTGTCTAATTTCTAACAATGATTTTGATCTGACAGGCGCATAGATCTTGAGAAGATGATCACTTTTCCTTTTTGGAGTGTGTGCAAATTCCTCTTGGATTGCAAGTTACACCTTGTTGAAGTTTTTGTGAAGAAGAGGGGGCATGATGAGGTGGCATAGGGAGTCATATGTTTCTTATACACTGTGCTTAGTAAGGGACTCTATGCTCATGTGCCCAAATGAGTTAACCCAGCTCAGTTAACCAACCCTGAACCTAAACCTAACCATGGTTAGCGTGGGTTGAGTTACCATGGACCAAACCTAACTACTCCCTAGCCTTATCTAAAGGACACATGTCAATTACTGATGTAGAATCCCTCATCGTCGTTTATGATCTGGTCGCTTTGCTTTTGGAGAAGCTTTCTACTGCCTTCGTGGAGGACCAGCCGTGGCTTGACGGTCTTATATCTTAATGACATTTTGGTAGAGGACGGAGAAAAGACGGGCATCTGAATGTTATGCTCCTTGAGCAGTGGATGGTCAAAGGTAGGCTGCTGTAATCATCGTTTGTGTCACAGGCTAGTGAGCTTTGCTGCTAGAGTAGCAAGGTGCTGCTCTTTGTGTTTCACTGAAGTCGTGGGGGGCCGCTTGGTGACATGAAGTCATTGCTCTATGCTAGAGGCGAGTCTCATTGATGAGCGGCTAAGTAGAGACAGCGGTGCAGATCGGCTTTGGCGCTGGCTATTGCAGATTAGTTTGTTGAAGGAGGCTCGCTGCATGAGCGACGTTGCTCTGTTTGGAGATGATTTCCTTGGAGTAGAGGGTCGTAGCGGGCTCTCTGTTTTGCTGAAGCCGGTTGTAGAGGAGCTGCTGTAGAGCATGCATGGAGGCACGTAGGAGGCTTGTGGCAGCAGAGGGTTGGCTGTGGAGGTTGCACTTCTTAAGGAAGCTTGTCGGTTGGCTAATATCCCTTTCATACGTCTGTGCAACTATAACAAAACTATGCAACCATATCGTTGATCAGATTTGTGGTAGTGCAAATCCACAGTGGGTAGCTCATCTGCCCAGCCAATCTATCCCCAACCTTGGAGCGGTTGCAAGGAACTTTTCATGTTCAGGTAGGCCAGCAAGACCGAGCGCTTATGAAAGGTGTACTTCATGGATCCCTCCTTGTGGTGGGATAGTAAAGAGAGAAAAGACAGGAAAACCCAATATCTTCACATTTCAGAGGCCCCTTCCGTCCAAGCAAAGCTTTGAGGAATGGCTGCAAGGATGTGTGCAGCCCAGATTGACAAAACTGCAGGTTTGTGCATCTTGTAGCAAGTAGTACTTTCCTCTCTGAATCGCTCACTGTTGGTCTCAGCTTATGCCTGTATTTCGCATAGCTGTAATGAATCACAGGGATGTAAGATTGGACTTGGGGTCTAAGTTCCCACTCATCAAGATAAAAGATCATGCAAGAGGAATGCTCACTCCAAAATCTCTCTCACAGAATGAATCTCTCTAAATGAAGAACTCTTGAGATCTAAAACTAATCTTACATTCTGAAACTAATCTAGGAATGGGAGCAATCCTAGTGAGCTACTAATGAGTTAAACCTATGCTCTGATACCATGTCAAAGTGAGGGATCAAGGAGGATTGAAGCTAATAAGGAAAGTCATAGGGGAGAGAGATATAGGCAGACTCAAATGACTATTGTAATTGTAATATGTGTATTTCTTCTATTCAACAATACATGATAGGCCTCTTATATAGAGAGTGCTCTTGGATAGTCAACACGTGGGATCCTCTCATCCACATCTCTCCTTGTGGATATCCTTGATCCACATCTTCACATCATGTAGTCTACATCCTAGGGTGGCTACTTTAATTCTTTCCTATACCATATCTTAGCCTTTAATCTATGTGCTCATGGCACCATATCTCAACACCTCCCCTTGGTGCCATGATCCATTGGCTATTGCAAGGTGGTCAGATGTGAGTTTACATTCCATCAGGGGATAAATAGGGTCTCAAAAGGGCCTCATAAGGAATGGATTAGTCCGAATGCTAACCCTCCCTCACCTAGCTGAGTTAAGCCCACAAGTGACCCCACCTCTTACATCTCTTACACCTCTTACACCACTCTTACTTCTAGGTGGGAGCCAGCAAATTCAAAATTCAAAATTTGAAATTTAAATTTCCTCCCTTTCTTTCTCTCCTCCCTCTCTCCCTACCTCCCTACCTCCCACCCTCCCTTCCCCTCCCTCCTCCCCCCTTCCCCTTCCCCCTCCTCACTCCCTCCTCCTCCTTCTCTCCTCCTCCTGCTCCTCCCTCCCCCCTTGCTATTGCTCCTCCTCCCTCCCCCTTCCCTCCTCCTCCATGCCCTCCTACTCCATGCCTGTGCCTCCCTCCCTCCTCCCTCTTGCACTTCCCTTAACCCTCCCTCCTGCTCCATGCCTACTCCTCCCTCCCCCATCCTAATAACATATGAAGAGGGGAGAGGAGAAGAGTGGAGATGAGGAGAGAGGGCACAGCTAAAGAGCACACCACAAATGACTAACTGTACACTAGATTTAGTTGAAAATGTAGAGTATATTCAAACCCTTTTAGGGATAGGGTTAGGGCATCCAATCCTTTCCTTTATAGCACTCTATTGGGTTAGTGCTATGCACATATGATCACATGATGTTGAGCATTGTTTTTCAACACCTTCCCTCAAGATCACCATCATGAAGTAGGCCTTCCCTCAAAGATGATGATTCTAGGAATTCAAAGAAGTACTGAGCATTACATTCCATCACACCCCATTAATGGGAATGTCCTTCCTCTGCATCAAACCAAGAGCTTGTCGGTGCTTCTTGAAAAGCTCTTTGCCAAGTGGTTTGGTAGTAACATTTTCTTTGCTATCACAATGCTACAGTATGATGTCACCAAGTAACACTCTTTCTTTGATGAAGTGCTCTCTGACATCAATGTGCTTTGTCCTGGAGTGATACACTAGATTCTTGGCCAATGCTTGAGATGATTGATTATCACATGATATTGTTGTTGGCTTTGACTCATCAAAGTAATCTATTTCTGATAATAGTCTTTTGAGCCCATATAGCTTCACATGCACCTGTAGTGAGTGCTCTATATTCTACTTTGGTTGAAGACAAATAAAAAGTTGGTTGTTTGTTTAACAAGCATGATATAGCACCTTGACCAAGGAAAAATGCATATCCCTGTGTGGATCTCCTAGTCTCATGATCTCCACCATAGTTACTGTCACAATATCCATGAAACCTTGGATGAATTCCTCTGTATTCTATCTCAAACTCTCTTGTACCTCTGATGTATCTCAAAGACTCTTTTGGCTGCATTCCAGTGAGACTGTTTTGGATTTGACATAAACTGTGCTAGTGACCTTACTGTATAACAAATATCTAGCCGTGTGATAGTTAGATATATAAGAGATCCGATGAGCTGCCGATAGTACTTGTCATTGATGGTAGGATTTTCTAAATCTTTTGTAAGTTTCAAACTTTATTCCATGGGAGTGGCTGCAATCTTGCAATCTGCCATATGAAACCTCTTTTAGAGACTATCAACACATTTTAACTGACTCATAAAGGTGCTATCATTCTCATGTTCATCATCTAATGGTCGAACTACAACAAAACAATGGATGTCTATGTCTATTTGTGGCATAAACTCTCTCTTCTTGGGTCCATAATATGGACGTGGGAGCAACGATTCAAACTCAGTTTCAAAGAGACCACATGCTGGATGCAAGTCATTACCAACATTTGGCCAAAATAAAGGCCGTTCTGCCTTAATATCATCTTCATGCATTTTTTCAAGGTCCTTTATCAATTGGTAGGTCTTGCTAATTACAACAGTAGTGTGTTCCTTCCAAGAGCGCTTCCAATCAGGAAATCTCGGGAGCATTTCCTCTTTGTATTTAAGCCTTCTATTTCACCTTTGGATTTCTCGCTGAATTCTTTTATAGGAGCCATGTTGGATGCATTTCTTTGCTCAAGATTGAAGTTAAGAGAGAGTAAGGTTCTTCAAGTTCCCATTTTGTATCAAGAGAATAGTGTTGCCATTGCATCACTGGTTTTTCATCCTTTAAGAAAAAGCGAAAATAGTGTGGAGCACTATGACCTATCAGGGCATCACCACCTTTTTGTATGAAAGGTAGAATAAAGCACTTCCAATCATACATCCTCTCAACCATTGAGCATATTGTTAATTTCTTACAGCCACCAACTTGCCTCCCACATTTTCTTATCAAGTCATCCATCGTCTCCATGTCATTGTGTTTTAGTTCTCTTGAAACTGTGCTAAATACCTGATCGATATCCTCATGTGTGTGCCCAACCAACAAAAACCCAACTTCAATCTCATTGAAGATTCTATGAGTGATTAGCATTGAGAAGAATGCAAAGAAGAGTACATTCTTATTCTCTCTTCCGCAATTGTCTGCTTGTACTCTCAAAGTTGCTAGTAGGTGACCTTTTTCTGCATTTACATTGTGAATTGCCTTCATAACGGATGTTACAACTTGATTGCTATCATGTAGATATAAGGAATCAATCCATATGTCTGCAAAAAGCTTAAATCCATGCACTAACCTCCACATAGATGTGTCTTTAAAAAGTATTTTCCTTGTAGCTTAGGTGGAGTATTAACAAATCGAGGTAATGTTGTTGTATTTTGATCCATACCATCTACAATAACGCACGTGTACTCATTTGGGTGAGAAATAGCTTGCTCCTTCTAAAATGCATATTTTATTCTAGAATGTCGAACACGTCCATGATGAAATTATCTCTTTTTTTTGTAAGCTTCTTTTTGTTCTGGAGATGTTGCACTCTCAAGTGCTCGCTTTAGATCATCACAGTCGTTGCACTTTGACATTTTTTGCCTCTTTGGGATTTTAACATGTCCAAAGCTTTTTTTCCAAAGAGTATACAAAGTATGAAAGGATGTCGGTGCATGCTCTCTTTGCCTCTATGTTTCTTCAATAGAGTTAAATACTTCTTTTTTAGTCAAACCTATCGGAAGATGCATTTCTGATAGATGGGGTTGCGGTAAAGCATTTTAATAAATATAATCTTTCAAAATTGCTGTTGTCGCAACCGTTGAGGTTCTTGCTTTGGGCCTTCCTATGTTTCCATGAATGTTAAATTCAACTCCATACTTTGCTTTATTAGCCAAATTCCAATATGTGCTGTGTGATAATCCTATAATAATGCGATATGCATTATTGCAAACACTTTTTCCATTTATAAGAGGCCTTATTTGTTGTCCTGAACTTCGCCTTCTCTGATCCTTTACAAGAAAGCAAGACAGTCTCGTGAGTAGGTATCCATTTCTTCTGCTCCCTTTCCTTTGCCAGACATGTTCTCTACAGCCCTTGATGTCATGTAAGTTAATGGATCGCATACATCTATGCTTACAACATGTAGATCGCATTGCTTTTAGCATAACATCTTCATTCATTACTCTTATTCTCTTTGGTTACTTTTCTGGATCTGCCTAGACTCGTTGTTTCATGCATCTGTATGTCTGTTTTGGGACCTTCTGTACATTCTTATTTGGATTTGTGTAGTTCTCCTTGTAAGATTTATTTGTCACATTGTTTTCATGAGATGTTGCATCCTTGATCTTATCACTCTAAAGTCAAATACTGAATAGTCCTTTGTTGATGTCATCCTTGCTTTCGATACATTCGTTAAACCATTTGTAACATTAACTGTTTCACAATCAAAGTCAAATACCGAATAGTCCTTTGTTTATCTCATCCCTACTTTTGATACAATCATAGAACCACTTGTCACAATGGCATTAGAGTGTCCAGAATGATATTCAAACTCATCTATTCCTGAGAGAACAA